>NW_024070203.1:37800086-37974344 GCF_014754425.2 Oryx dammah
AAAGAAGGTTTTCTGAAAGCAAGATAGAATTAATAGGACAATAAAATAGTGTGGCATATGATCCAGGAGAAGAAGAAAACACTGAGTCATCATTTATCCCATGGACACTTGCTGTTTTGGATGAGTCACGTGAAGGGCTGAGAAACTCAAAGCTCATTCAATATTCTTTCTGGTCTACAGGGACAAATGTAAGGAGATAGGTCTAACAAACAAGGATTTATCCTGGAAAAACCACACATACTTTGGTCTTGGAAAATAAAAACCAGCTATACTATAAGAATAAAACCAACTCTGAAATAGATAAAGTTTAAATTATTTCAATCCCTGTAATTGGATTAGATGATTCAGATTGCTAACTTTCTTAGATATCTACCAGAAGCAAGAATACATTCTCCTTGAAGGAAAAAATCATCCTCACTAACTTTTTAGAAGTATTTTTACATATGAAATTCAGCATGTAATCAAAAAAGTGTTCGTGAAATAGACACTATCACACAAATTAAAAAAGAAAGATAAGAATTATAAGAGAAAATTGATACACAGATGAAACTAAGAATTTTAAAGGAATATGGAAAGCTATAAAACAAGATAGTTTTAGACCTGAAAAATATAAGAATCAAAATTAAGAATCTAAAAGATAACTTTAGCAGTAGATTCAACAGACCTCAAAAGAATAGTATTCAACTGGAAGTCAGGAAGAAGAAAATATTTAAACAGAACAACTAGAAAATATATGCATGAAAATAGAGAAGAGAAAAAAAGAAAGAAACTATCTAATATCATGTAATTAAAATCCCACAAGGAAAGCAAAATAGAGCAGATGTAATATTTGAAGAAAAAATGGTTGAAATTTTTCCAAAATGTATGAAAATTATGAACAGACTCAAGAAGCACTGTGAGCCACAAGCAGTATAATTTTTTGTAAAAAAGGTACATTGTTTTAAAAGGTTGAAAACAAAAAATAAAATAAAATCTTACAACTGCAGCAGGGGCAAAAAAAGATTAATCTGACAGGATCAGAATAGACTGCAGGAGATTTTTGAACAGAAACAACAGAAGACACAGAGCTTATAGCTTCAAAGTAGAGAGAGAAAATAACTGTCGACACAGAATGCAACCCCCAAAGAACACATTCTTCAAAAGTGAAGGAACAACAAAGATATTTTCTGACAAAGAAGAACTGAGAAAATTTAGCGCCAGCAGACTTGCAGTAAAGGAAACCCTAAAAAGTGTTTTTCAGACAGAGGGAAATGAAACCAGATGGAAGCTCAGAAATCCATGAAGGAATGACAAGCAATAAAAATGATAAACACATGGAAATATTTGAATGGATATTGCTTCAAAGACATAATAAAAGTATAGTGATATTTAACAAATATATGTATGCTAAGAAAATATGCATGTATGTGCAAAATTAATTAGACAATATGGCATTGATGAAAAAGGAAATACATAGACTAGTAAAACGGAGTTCAAATCAAGAAGCCAACACAGTCATATACAGATATTCATTTTAAGCCTAATGTGGCACTTCAGAGATCTGGACAAGGAATGGTCTTTTTACTAAGTGGTGCTGAGAAAATTAGATTTTTGAAATGAAAAACAAAATCAGTTTTGACCTGATCTTACACCATACTAATTCCAGGTCAAGCATAAATCTAAATATGAGAAACCATCAATACAACTTTTAGAAATAATACCTTTTTTTTTTTTTTTTTTACTTTACAATTCTGTATTGGTTTTGCCATACATTGACATGAATCCACCACGGGTGTACATGTGTTCCCAAACATGAACCCCCCTCCCACCCCCCTCCCAACAACATCTCTCTGGGTCATCCCCGTGTACCAGCCCCAAGCGTGCCGTATCCTGCATCAGACATAGACTGGCAATTTGATTCTTACATGATATTATACATGTTTCAATGCCATTCTCCCAAATCATCTCACCCTCTCCCTCTCCCTCTGAGTCCAAAAGTCCGCTACACACATCTGTGTCTTTTTTGCTGTCCTGCATACAGGGTCATCATTGCCATCTTTCTAAATTCCATATATATGTGTTAGTATACGGTATTGGTGTTTTTCTTTCTGGCTTACTTCACAATACAACTTTTAGAAATAATACCTTTTAAATCAGGTATACAGGAAATGTTTTCTTTTTCAGTTCAATTCAGTCCCTCAGTCATGTCCAGCTCTTTGAGACCCCATGAACCACAGCATGCCAGGCCTCCCTGTCCATCACCAACTTCCAAAGTCTACCCAAACTCATGTCCATTGAGTCCGTGATGTCATCTAACCATCTCATCCTCTGTCATTCCCTTCTCCTCTTGCCCTCAATCTCTCCCAGCATTGAGGTCTTTTCAAATGAGTCAGCTCTTTGCATCAGGTGGCCAAAGTATTGGAGTTTCAGCTTCAACATCAGTCCTTCCAGTGAACACCCAGGACTGATCTCCTTTAGGATAGACTGGTTGGATCTCCTTGCAGTCCAAGGGACTCTCAAGAGTCTTCTCCAACACCACAGTTCAAAAGCATCAATTCTTCTGCACTCAGCTTTCTTTACAGTTCAACTCTGACATCCATACATGATTCCTGGAAAAACCATAGCCTTGACTAGATGGACCTTTGCTGGCAAAGTAATGTCTCTGCTTTTTAACATGTCTTTTTATTTCATGGCTGCAGTCACCATCTGCAGTGATTTTGGAGCCCCGCCAAAATAAAGTCTGACACTGTTTCCACTGTTTCCCCATCTATTTCCCATGAAGTGATGGGACCAGATGCCATGATCCTCATTTTCTGAATGTTGAGATTTAAGCCAACTTTTTCACTCTCCTCTTTCACTTTCATCAAGAGGCTTTTTAGTTCCTTTTCACTTTCTATCATAAGGGTGGTGTCATCTGCATATCTGAGGTTATTGATATTTCTCCTGGCAATCTTGATTCCAGCTTGTGCTTCTTCCAGCCCAGCATTTATCTTGATGTACTCAGCATATAAGTTAAATAAGCAGGGTGACAATATACTGCCTTGATGTACTCCTTTTCCTATTTGGAACCAGTCTGTTGTTCCATGTCCAGTTCTAACTGTTGCTTCCTGACCTGCATATAGGTTTCTCAAGAGGCAAGTCAGATGGTCTGGTATTCCCATCTCTTTCAGAATTTTCCACAGTTTATTGTGATCCACACAGTCAAAGGCTATGACATAGTCAGTAAAGCAGAAATAGATGTTTTTCTGGAACTCTCTTGCTTTTTCAATGATCCAGCAGATGGCAATTTGGTCTCTAGTTCCTCTGCTTTCTCTAAATCCAGGCTGAATATCTGGAAGTTCACGGTTCAGTATTGCTGAAGCCTCAGAGAATTTTGAGCATTATTTTGGTAGCATGTGAGATGAGTGCAACTGTGTGGTAATCTGAGCATTCTTTGGCATTGCCTTTCCTTGGGTTTTGAATGAAAACTGATCTTTTCCAGACCCATGGCCACTGCTGAGTTTTCCAAATCTGCTGGCATATTGAGTGCAGCACTTTCACAGCATCATCTTTTAAGATTTGAAATCGCTCAATTGGAATTCCATCACCTCCACTAGCTTTGTTCATAGTGATGCTTCTTAAGGCCCACTTGACTTCACATTTCAGGATGTCTGGTTCTAGGTGAGGGATCACACCATCATGATTATCTGGGTCATGAAGATCTTTTTTATACAGCTCTGTGTATTCTTGCCACCTCTTCTTAATATCTTCTGCTTCTGTTAGGTCCCTACCATTTCTGTCCTTTATTGAGCCCATCTTTGCATGAAATGTTCCCTTGGTATCTCTAATTTTCTTGAAAAGACGTCTAGTCTTTCCCATTCTGTTGTTTTCCTCTATTTGTTTGCATTGATCACTGAGGAAGACTTTCTTATCTCTCTTTGCTATTCTTTGGAACTCTGCATTCAAATGGGTATATCTTTCCTTTTCTCCTTTGCCTTTCACTTCTCTTCTTTTCACAACTATTTGTAAGGCCTCCTCAGACAGCCGTTTTGCTTTTTTGTATTTCTTTTTCTTGGGGTTGGTCTTGCTCCCTGTCTCCTGTACAATGTCATTTAATACTTCTTTATCTGACTGTGTGGGGTCTTAGTTGTGGCACTCAGGATCTTCATTGTGTCATGGGCTCAGCAGTTGAGGTGCCCAGGCTGAGTTGCTCTGTGGCATGTGGGTTCTTAGTTTCCCAACCAGGGATCGAACCTACATCCCTTGCATTGCAAGGCGGATTCTTAACCACCGCACCACCAGCAAAGTGTCAGGAAATGTTTTATTATAGCATTATACCTAGAAAGCACCAATAAAAGAGCAAAAATTATAAATAGAACCATATTAAAATTAAGAACCTCAGCTCCTCGAAGCTACCATTAATAGAGTTAAGAGGCAAGCATGGAATGTGAAAATATAGTTGCAGTATATATAACCAACTAAGGAATCATATCCAGAATATGTGAAGATCCCTCATTGATGAACAATAGAAAAAATGGGCAAGAAACGTGAAAAGATACTTAACAGAAAAATTGCTCTAGGAGGGCAATACACACAAGAAATGATATACCATTTTAGAAGTTTCTGGGGAAATGTGAAATAAAAGCTCCATTCACTAGAAACATTGAAATTAATAAATAATAATTGCAATTGTATCCCTAGATGTATATTCAACAAAATGCCCCCACATTATGTACCATAGAGTTCATAGTAGGCTAAAAGCTCCAAACTAGAAACTACTATATGCCCAGTAAGGATAGAGTGGGTAACAAATTATGTTATCTTACAACAGAATGTGATATAAAAATAAAAATAAGGGACTACAATAACACACAACAAAGTAGGTGAATTCAACAAAAGCAATGTTGACACAAATGCAAAACATTGTATATTAGCTTTTAAAGCTCAAGACTATACTATACTGTTATAATTCAGGATAGTGGTTGCTATGAGGAAAGGGGAAATGCATAGGATAATGAAGGAACATGTGAGGAAGGGGTCTGGCCTGCCTACATTTTTTTGTTATTTGACCAAGATGATGGCCAGATGGTCTTCATGTGATGTTAACTCACTGAATTGTACACTGACACTTAGCATACTCTTCTGAGGTGATGCTTCACAAAAAAAAAAAAGTTTTTTAAATGTAAGGTGATTAGGAGAGAACTATCTGACTTCCCATCACCACCACAATCCACTCACTAGCAACTACACTCATACTGCTTGCCTACTTAATATTATTGATAAGGACAGCCCCCAACCTGTACACTAGATTTCATTCCTGCCTGCCTTTTCAAAAACATCACTCTAAGGTCTCTCTTCTGTGTTTCCCACATTAAAAAATTTTTTGATCATTTATTTTTGGTTGCACTGGGTCCTCATGGCTGCCCAAGAGCTGCCTCCAGATGCAGCAAGTGGGGGCTACTGTCCAGTTACGGTGCTCAGGTTTCTGGTTTCAGTGGCCTTCTAGTTGTGCAGCATGGGCTTAGTTTCCTCGGGGCCTGTAGGAGTCTTCCCAGATCAGGGATCTAACCCATCTTTACTGCATTGGCAGGTGGATTCTTAACTGGACCACCATGGAAGTCCCTCTCACACATTTGTAATGATATCCTCTTTAATGGATCATTTTCATCAACAGCATTCAGATAAGAAGGTATTTGTTTTATTGTTAAAATATGATCAACACTACCTCCTCCACCAGCTAATTCCCTATTTTATCAACTATCCTTTGTAGTACAATTCCTGAGACAAGTTGTCTGTACTTGTATTTCTCTCCTTTTATGCTCTTAAAAACTCTTTCAACCAGACTTTGCCTCACCTTTCCATGAAAAGTATTCTCTTGTCAAGGTCACTAATGACCTCCTTATTGACCTTCCAGTGATCTTCATCCTCATCTTGGTTGATCCGGCTGCAGGGTTGGATAGAACTGATTCCTTTCTCTTTGACATTCTTTATTAGATTGGCTTGCAGAGAGCAACACTGGTTTTCTTTCCACCTCTCACTGGGCTTCCGTTTTTAGTTTCTTTCTCCATGTCTTCTTCTTTTTCTAGATCACTTATTGTTCAAACTGAATCTTGGTTCTCTAGTCTACGTGCCCACACTATCTTTATGACTTCATCCAGTCTCATGGCTTCAGATATCTTTTATATGTTGACAACTCTCCAATTTAAATCTCCAGCCCAAATCTATCTCCTGAGCTCCGGAGTCATCAGTCCTGCTACCTGCTTGCCATCTTCATTTCAATTCTGACATCTGCAATTCATCATTTCCAAAACTGAACTTTTGATCTTTCTCCCACACTGCTCCACTGAATGAATCTTCCCTGTCACAGTGGCAACTCTGTCCTTCTAGTCACCTAGAACAAAAATCTTAGAGTCATGCTTGGTCCCTCTCTTTCTCTGAAACTCCACATTTAATCCATCAGGAAGTGCTATCAGTTGTTGCTGTTCAGTTGGTAAGTTGTGTCCACCTCTTTGCTACCCCATGGACTACAGTATGCCAGTATCCTCTGTCCTCCACTATCTTCTGCAGTTTGCTCCAATTCATGTCCATTGAGTCAGCGATGCTTTCTAACCTACCTAGTGCTATTTAACCTATCTAATGCTGTCAGGCTCATCATTTAAAAATCATGTAGATTCTCATAAATTCTCCCTCTCTCCACATCCGCCATCCTATTCCATACACCCACCACTTTCCACCTGGACTATTGCAGCAGTATCTTAAAGTTCTCTATGTCCCTACTTTATCTTCCTCAAACTACTCTAACCTGGCATCTAGAGTGCTATTTTTAAGCTATTTAACAAATTAGATGATGGATCTGTCTAAAGACTTGCAATGACTTTTCACCTCACTCAAAATAAAAGCCAGGTTCTTAGATTCTCATGATCTACTTCCTGTTGCCTCTTTGTCTTCAACACTGGATGTCCACTTCCCTGCTCTCCTCCTCACAGAAGTGGCTTCTTACAGTCACTCACACCCACCACACACATCAATATTTTAGCGCCATTGAACTTGCTCTGCTCTCTATCAGGAATGCACGTTTTCAGTTCTAAAATTATTTCCCTCACCTGCTTCAGTTTTTGCCCATATTTAATCTTCTCAATGACACTTACTCTAAGCCTTCTATTTCAAATTGTACTTCTTTCCGCCTCACACTCCTGATTTACTTAATCTTATTTTATTTTTAAATAACTTATTGTATTTGCCATACCAAATAATCCACATTTATTTATTGGGTTTGCTACATATTATATGCTTCCCTCATTAAAATACAAAGTCAAGGGCAGCTATTCATGTTTGTTGTGCTTGTCAAAACATTCCAAGTGGCTGATCCATGGTAGGTCCTCAATAAATACTTGTCAGATAAATGAATAAGTATGGAATCTTAAAGTTCTTTTTCATGCTTTTTGAATAAATCCAAGGATGAAAAAGCCACTGGAAAATTATGAGCAAGTGAATGTTTTTTTCAAAGCAAAAAAAAAAAACTGAGAAAAATGAAGCTGATATTGATTTTTAAGAGATTAGAATGAATGAGGTATGAACATGTTCAGAGAAATAAAAAGGTCCATTAGTTGAGTATGGAAAAGAGATCTTTCTTATTTTCCCCCAAAATATTGCTCCAGACTATCAAAGGGAATAGGTGGACAATCTTAGGTTGAAAATTGGAGGGAAAAAATGGGAGAAAATGGTAGAATACCACATAGTCATGAAAGTGAAAGTTGCTCAATCTTGTCCAACTCTTTGCAACCCCATGGACTATAATACAGTCCATGGAATTCTCCAGGCCAGAATACTAGAGTGGGTAGATATTCCCTGCTCCAGGGGATCTTCCAAACCCAGGGATCATACCCAGGTCTCCTGCACTGCAGGTGGATTCTTTACCAGCTGAGCCACAAGGGAAGTCCAAGAAAACTGGAGTGGGTAGTCTATCCCTTCTCCAGCGGATCTTCCTGACCCAGGAATCAAACTGGGTCTCCTGCATTGCAGATGGATTCTTTACCAACTGAGATATATGGGAAGCCAATTGTATCCAACTCTGTGCAACGCTATGAGCTGCAGCCTGCAAGGCTACTCTGTCCATGGGATTATCCAGGCAAGGATACTGGAATGGGGTGCCATTTCCTTTTCCATCAAAATAAGTGAGAATAAAGAAATTAGATGAAGAGGACAGAGAAATTTCACTTATTTTTCACTGTATGAAGGTCTGGCACAATGTAATGTGCCAAATGTAATGTGTCAGTTTCATCTCTGATGTTCTCAATGATTATGCCAACATGATGCATGCTTAGCACACATCATTTATCTTAACTACAGAATGTTAGATTTTATCTAAAACTCTAAATCTAAACTATTTCCCTACATGATCACAAACATCCATACACAGAGACAAGCTATTTTATACAAGTATTTTCTCCCTTGTTTAGTCACTAAATCATGTCCTACTATTTTACAATCCGTGGACTGTAGCCCACGAGGCTCCTCTTTCCATGGGATCTCCCAGGCAAGAATTCTGGAGTTGGTTGCCATTTCCTTCTCCAGGTTTCTCCCTTAGACTAGGTTCTTAGAAATAAATGACAGGAAACAAATGAGCATCCTACAGCCTCCAAAGTCTCAGGCCTCAGGCAGACTGAGGACATCTTATAAACTGGACTTGCTCTAGGACAACCTTTAATCTACCATATAATGAGAATTCCATCATGGATGATTTTCTCAAGATCTTTACCTAAGCTCTCTGTCAGTAAAGGTCTACTTTGATCACAAATAGGATGGTATCTGTAATACTATTACTGACAAAATCAAAGAGCAATCCATGTCCTCTATAAAAGCAATACTAGGTATAGATAATACTCTAATTCCTCCATGACATTTTTTGGAAATAAGAGTGCCTTCTGCTATAACATTTCAAGAAAACCTAAGATGATTACAATGGGGCATTAAAAAACAGACTCAGATGAATTCATTCATTTGTTAACACTGTGTATATTAATTATATCCCTACTGTGTGCCAAGGACAAAGATAAAAGCTCTTCAACATATTAACACTCTATTTCTGAAAGAAATTAAGTTTACCAATACATTGAGAAAAGTATTTCAAGTATCATGTCAAAGATTTTTTTTTTTTTAAGGGATTTCTGTGGTGATCCAGTGTTTAAGACTCCGCCTTTCAATGCAGAGAGTGCTGGTTTGATCCCTGGTTGGGGAGCTAAGATTCCACATGCCCCTTGTGGCCAAAAGCATAAAACATGAAACAGAAGCTGTATTGTAACAAATTCAATAAAAACTTCTAAAAGTGGTCCACATCCAAAAAAAACTTTTTAAAATAATTATTGTATTTTAATTGGAGGATAACTACTTTACAATATTGTGATTTTTTTGCCATACATAAACATGAATCAGCCACAGGTGCACAGGTGTGCCCCCACCCTGAAACTCCCCCCCCACCTCCCTCCCCACTCCATCCCTCTGGGTTGTCCCAGAGCACCTGCTTTGAGTTCTCTGCTTAATGCATCAAATTTGCACTGGTCATCTGTTTCACATATGGTAATATACACGTTTCAACCCTATTCTGTCAAATCATCCCACCTTCTTTCACATAGTCCAAAAGTCTGCTCTTTACATCTGTGTCTGTTTTGCTGGCTTGCATATAAGACTGTCATTACTGTCTTTCTAAATTCCGTATATATGTGTTAATATATTGTGTTGGTGTTTCTTTTTCTGACTTACTTCACTCTGTAAAATAGGCTCCAGTTCCATCCACCTCATTAGAACTGACTCAAATGCACTCTTTTTTTTTTATAGCTAAGTAATATTCCATTGCATATATGTAGCACAACTTCCTTATCCTTTCTTCTGCTGATGGACATCTAGGTTGCTTCCATGACCTAGCTATTGTAAACAGTGCTGCAATGAACACTGGGATACATGTGTCTCTTTCAATTCTGTTTCCTCTGTGGGATATTCCACTGTGGATTTCCCAGAAGTGGGATTGCTGGATCATATGGCAGTTCTATTTCCAATTTTTTAAGGAGTCTCCACACTGTTATCCATAGTGGCTGTACCAGTTTGCATTCCCACCAACAGTGTTAGAGGGTTCCCTTTTCTCCACACCCTCTCCAGCATTTATTGTTTATTGGCTTTTTGATGGCAGCCATTCTGATGGGCTTGAGATGATACCTCAATGTGGTTTTGATTTGCATTTCTTTAATAATGACCTTACTTGATGGCTCAGACAATAAGGAATTCACCTGCAGTGTGGGAGACCTGGGTTCAATCCCTGGGTTGGAAGATCCCCTGGAGGAGGGCATGGCAACCCACTTTAATATTCTTGCCTGGAGAATCCCCATGAACAGAGGAGCCTTCAGGCTAGAGTCTATGGGGTCACAAAGAAAGAGTCAGACAAAACTGAGCAACTAGGCACAGAAATAATGAGTGATGTTGAACATCATTTCATGTGTTTATTAGCCACCTGCGTGTCTTCTTTGGAGAAATGTCTGTTTAGTTTTTTGGCCCACTTTTGTATTGGGTTGTTCATATTTATGATATTGAGCTGCATGAGCTGCTTGTATATTTTGGAGATTAATTCTTTGTCAGTTGTTTCATTTGCTATTATTTTCTCTCATTCTGAAGGCTGCCTTTTTACCTTGCTTATAGTTTCCTTCAATGTGTAACAGCTTTTAAGTTTAATTAGGTCCCATTTGTTTATTTTTGTTTTTATTTCCATTACTCTGGGAGGTGGATCATAGAGGATCTTGCTGTGATTTATGTCAGAGAGTGTTCTACCTATGTTTTCCTCTAAGAGTTTTATAGTTTCCGGTCTAACATTTAGATCTTCAATCCATTTTGAGTTTATTTTTGTGTATGGTGTTAGAAAGTATTCTAATTTCATTCTTTTACATGTGGTTGAACAGTTTTCCCAGCACCACTTGTTAAAGAGATTGTCTTTCCTTCATTGTATATCTTTGTCAATGATAAGGTGTCCATAGGTGCATAGTTTTATCTCTGAGCTTTCTATTTTGTTCCATTGATCTATATTTCTGTCTTTGTGCCAGTACCATACTGTCTTGATGACTGTGGCTTTGTAGTATAGTCTGAAGTCAGACAGGTTGATTCCTCCAGTTTCATTCTTCTTCCTCAAGATTGTTTTGGCTGTTTGAGGTTTTTTGTGTTTCTATACAAATTGTGAAATTATTTGTTCTAGTTCTGTGAAAAATACCATTGATAGCTTGATAGGGATTATATTGCATCTATAGATTGCTTTGGGTAGTATACTCATTTTCACTATATTGATTCTTTCAGTCCATGAACATGGCATATTTCCCCATCTATTTGTGTCATCTTTGATAATCCATAGTTCATGGAATCAAAGAAAAGAGAAACAATCTAGCTCAGATGAGAGGAGCAATCAGATCCACTGTCATAAATCCAAAGGAAACTGTAAAAGATGGAGAAAGGGCAGAACAATAGTCTCAAAGGAAGAAAGGACAAAAGTGCATTGCTGAGAAGATCACACACCAAGGACCTTTAAGTGGCAAACAGTTTGCAATGCAAATCTTCTGGAGGTGTGGCTGGCATGTGGGAGTGAATGATGGATAAAGCTAGAAAGACAAGGACCTAATTATGAATGCTTTGTTTGCCAAGCTCAGCAGTCCAAATTTTCCTGAAGGTTATGGAAACCCATTGACAGAATTTAATGCTGGGAACACCATGCTTTGACTTGCATTTAACATCCCTCTGTAAGTACTGTGAAAGATGAATAACAAAGAAAGAAGACTGAAGACAGGGAGAACATCCAGAAGGTTATTATAGTAATTAAGGCAAGAAGAGGTGTAAACTAAAGCAGTAACAGATAATGATTGAGAGAAGATGTGCTCCAAATACAATATAGAAAGCAGACTCTATAGGATCAGGTGACGAAGTGAAGGTTGGAGAGGATTGAAGGACAGAGAGGCTTAAACTGATTCCAGTTTTCTGGTTTAGGTGACTAGAGTCATGATATCGTTGATAAAATAAGGAAAAGAATGATTTTATAGAGGAGAGTAAGGAGTCAGTTTTTACATGCTGATTTTACTTTGTGTATAGAACTACCAAATGGGAAAGATCAGTTAGTGATTGTGCTTATGATTTTTGACATGAAACAAGGAAAACCGGTAGTGGATATAAGTGTGAGAATCATCAAATTTAAACAAGGTTATCATGGTGAAAAGCAAAAAAATAAGAAAGATCAGACTCTGGGAAAGACTAGTATTTCAGGGCTGAATAAAAAAGATGTCATTAAAGGAGAGTGAGAAAAAGATGCTAGGGGATAAGAGAGACAGAAGTCAGGAGAGGGAAACTTAAGAAAAATTTGGACTGCTGAGCTTGGCAAACAAAGCATTCATAATTAAGTCCTTGTCTTTCTAGCTTTATGTTCAAAAGATTGAAGATCAGACTCTAGGGAAGACTAGTATTTCAGGGCTGAATAAAAAAGATGTCATTAAAGGAGAGTGAGAAAGAGATGCTAGGGGATAAGAGACAGACAGAAGTCAGGAGAGGGAAACTCCAAGAAGAGAATGGCCCACAAGGTCAGATATCACAGCAATCAGGTAAGATGGGCATAGGAGAAGATACGCATTGTTTCACAACTGGAAAGTTAACAATGACTTTCTTAAGAACAGTTTCCACTGAGCTGTGGGGAAAGAGTGAGGTGTGTTGGGTTGAGGGGTGAATACGTGATGAGTTAGAAATGACTGTGCATTATTGTAAAAACTTTACCTTCAAATGGAAGAAGAGAGATGGAGTAGGTAGGGGGCTCAAAATAATTTAAAAAAGAATTTTGTAAATTCAAGAGATTTTTCACATGGTGGGGGAGAGCAGATAGAGAAAGTTTTGATGCTATATGTAGATAAATAAATGATGGAGCAAAATTCCAAGAAGGTAGATATAGAGATGGATCCAGAGCATAGCAGGAGGTGGTAGTTTTGGAGATGAACAAACTGAACACTCAAACATGTACTTCTTATAGAATGGAGACTACTTAATAGTCATTGAAAGAGTAGGTGGAATGAATAATTCCATGAACTATAATAGCTTTAATCTTGCAAAGTCTCCATTTCCTCCCGGTAAAGTGTCTGTCTACAATTCAGGAGACCTGGGTTCGATCCCTGGGTCAGGAAGATTCCCTGGAGAAGGAAATGGCAAACCACTCCAGTACTGTTGCCTGGAAAATCCCATGGACAGAGGAGCCTGGTAGGCTAAAGTCCATGGGGTCGCAAAGAGTCAGACACGACAGAGCACACTTCCACATAATAGCTTTAATCTTGCAGAGTCTCCATTTCCTCCCTTAAAATATAGGGATACAAACTGGAGTAGAAAATGGCAACCCACTCCAGTATTCTTGCCTGTGAAATCTCATGGACAGAGGAGACTGGTGGGTTACAGCCCACGGGGTCGCTAAGAGAGTCAGACATGACTGAGTGACCAAACAAACAGCTCCACTTTCTCCCTTAAAATGTAAGGATACAAATGCTTGTCTCATTAGGACACTGTAATGATTATTAAGGTTTCAGACACAAATCAGTTAGCCTGGCCTCATGATAGGTTCTGATAATTGGTAGATTATCAATTATCAGAATTGGTTCTGAATATTGGTACAGCTTATGATTGCTATTGATTTCACCTATTAGCTTCCCACCCATTGGTAATAATTATTGCCAAGTTCTCCTATTGTATTTTGCACCAAGCTCTCATGTCCTTAAGCAAAGGCAATAGCAGAAAGAGAATGGAGTGGTCAGAGTTTGCCCTAGGGAAAACTAAACAGTAAATAAAATTTTGCTTTGGTTCCATCTTTCTTGCTTTGAAATTAGTTCCTATTATTAATCTTGGGGGCACAAAGAGTGAAAAACTCAGATCCTTCCTGAAAACATTTAGTCGTTTCCATTTCACCTCCAACAGCGCTCTCCCTTGACAACCTTAGAAGCTAAGTAATAGCTGGATAAGAGGTAGCCAAGAGCAAGGATGGGGTTTCCTTCCAGACCCCTCACTCTGCTGAGCAAATATCCCCACCCCAACCCTTCCAACCTCAGAGCACAGATTCCAGGATCTAAGGATTACTTTAAAGGAAAAACTTTCCCATCTTCATGTTCTTGCCAAAGTTTGTATATATTCTACCTGCCAAATCTTATGTATATTCTACATATTTCATATATTACAAGCAATTTCTCAACTGTGTAATATATGTTACAAGAAGAAGAAATGTTTAATAAAAAATGTATTCTATTTAAAACACAAACTCAGTGGTATCATTATGATTAATCACTGAAATATAAAACTGTCTATTTACAGCCTGTGTATTTTAAATTTTCTGACTCACTCTTTTCATTGGTTTTGCAGTTTTAATTCTGATAAGATTTGGGAAGATGATAAAATTATTCAAGTCACTTATGTTTATACAACCACTATAATGAGTTTATTTCTGACTCAAAAATCCCTTTTCTCATTCCCCCCAAAACTTATTTGCCTATTGACGTCAAAAATGTCAGAAAAAACAGCACTTTGATTCAACTAAAAACAAAAGATTATTATTTTAAGACTATCTTCTCCTTTCCTTCCTCCCTTCCCTACTTTGTTTCTTCTTTCCTTCCAACAGATAACACTTATCTACTAACCTCTGACAGACTGTGTGTGTGTGTGTGTGTGTGTGTGTGTGTGTGTTAGTCACTCAGTCATGTCTGACTCTTTGGAATCCCCTGGACTGTAGTTCACGAGGTTCCTAGGTCCATGGAATTCTTCAGGCAAGAATATTGCAGTGGGTTGCCATGCCCTTCTCCAGGAGATCTTCCTGACCCAGGGATCGAACCCAGATCTTCCACATTGCAGGCAGATTCTTCACCATCTGAGCCACCAGGGAAGCCCCAGGACTGACTATACTGGTCACCAAAGCAGATACAAAAAATGGTGACTTGCTGCCCACGCCTTTGGGAAGTACACAGTTAAAAGGGGGATACAAATGTTAAAAACCTAAGTGAAGTGAAGTCACTCAGTCGTGTCCTACTCTTTGTGACCCCATGGACTATAGCCTACCAGGCTCCTCTGTCCATGGAATTTTCCAGGCAATAGTACTGGAGTGGATTGCCATTTCCTTCTCCAATGGATCTTCCCGACCCAGGGATGGAACCCAGGTCTCCCACAGTGTAGACAGACGCTTTACCGTCTGAGCCACCTAGGGAAAGAGCTAATGAGAAAGAACATAATGAGAAGGAAAGCAGGCGGAAGTGAGTAACTTCATGAAAGACCAGGAAAGAGGGACTTCTCTGGAAGTGCAGTCTCCTCTTCCATAGCAGAGGGCAGGCGTTCAATCCTTGGTCGGGGAACTAAGATCCCACATGCTGCCTGGTGCAGTCAAATAAAATAAAAAGATCAGGAAAGATTTCACAGAGAATCAGTTATTTGTGTTCAGCCTTAAGAGGTGGCTAGGATATAACTAGATAAAAAAAGATGAGAGATACATCAATATCCATAAGAGCATTATTTAAAATAGCCAGAAGTTGAAAATAACTCAGATTTTCACTAGATAACAAATGGAAAAATAAAATTGTGTTATATACATACAAAGGTATGTTACTCAGACACACAAAGGAATGAAGTATATAATACATGGATGGACCACAAAAATCTTATGCTAAGTTGAAGAAGCCAGTCACAGAAGACCACATATTGTTGGAGTACATTGATAGGAAGTGCCCAGAATAGGCAAATCTATAGAGATAGAAAATAAATTGGTGGTTGTCAGGACTGGTGACTGTTAGTGGTTAAGAATTTCTTGATCAGAAAGTGAAAATGTTGTCAAATTAGATCTTGGTAGTGTTTGCACTTTATACTTTAAACAAGTAAGTTGTACGGTATGCAAATTATATTTTAATAAGTTTTTCATCTTAAAAAGAGACAAGAAAAATCTATTTTAAGCAAAAGGAAAAACCTGTGCTCAAACCTGGTGGCATAAAAATACAGGAAATTAAAAAAAACCTCCTACTGGCTGAAAAATAACATGCATGAAAAGGGGACTAGGCTAGAAAAGGGAGAGACATACACCATTGGCCTCACTCTTGAGTTGATGAAATTTATCATCAACATGGAGACACCACACATTGTTAAGAAGCCTGAGTTATGAGTGTCTGTTTGGGAACAAAACTTCAGCAGCAACTTTAAGAAGAAGAAACCAGAAAAAGAAATGAGAGAGTTTGATTACATGCCCAATCCTTAGTTAACTGTGACTAGAATCAAGGTGGGGATTAGCACAAAACACAGAACTCAAGCATCTTTACTAATAAGAATTTACTGTAGAGCACAGGGAACTCTCTACTCAATACTCCATAATGACCTATATGGGAAAAGAAAGAATGGATATATGTATATGTATAAATGATTCACTTTGCTGTATACTTGGAGCTAGAACAACATTGTAAATCAACTATACCCCAATTTAAATTTTTTTAATAAATAAAAATGAAAAACAATAAAGTATACCTTTCCTAAACCTCAAAAAAAAAAATAAGCCAACAAACTCAGGCATCTTCAAATTGGCACGTCTAGAAAAAGCCACACATACATCACAAGCCACATGTACTATTATTATTTACATTTATTAGTAATACACAAATCTTCCCTTGAGCATACATGACAAATGTTTGCAAGTGTAAACAGTGATATTATTAACAAAGAAATATAATCATAGCCAAAGGTACACATATTTATATAAGCTATAAATAAATGTACAGATGTCATGTGACTCTCATGATCAATGAACAACAAACTATAGTGGACATGTTCTGATTAAAATTTTTCATTTCTAGAAATAAAGTCAGATTGTTTTTGAGAAAACCATATCTTGCAATCAAGTCGTGGGGCTTGAAGGGTTCTCTGTGATTTCTATTGGTGTGGCAGGATACTAACAATATTGCTGTTTGTAGTTACTAAGTCATGTCCGACTCTTTTGTGACTCCATGGACTGTAGCCCACCAGGCTCTTCTGTCCATGGGATTTTCCAGGCAAGAATACTGGAATGGGTTGCCATTTCCTTCTCCAGGGGATCTTCCCAGACCGGGGATCAAACTGGTATCTCCTGCATTGGCAGATGAATTCTTTATCACTGAGGTACCTTGGAAGCCCCATATTAACAATGTCCATACAATAAAGAACTTGTGGAAAACATAACCAAAGGAAATCTTCACATATAACAGAATTTCCCGTAATGTGGTTTGTGGACCATCTGTGTTCTGATCTGTGCATTTTTAAAACTCAGATTTCTTGACCCCTGTTGAGATATAGTGACTTAGGAATTCTTCATGTGATGGCTAGGAATCTGCACTTCAACATGTAGCCCAGATGATTCTGATGGACCCTAAAGTTTCAGCAACCCATGGAGGATAATAAAGAGATATTCAAAATGGCAATGATTTAGAGAAGTTCATTTTTTTCCCATCCAAACTTGTACCTGAACTGTATCTTCCCACCATTGGAAAGTGAAGGGCACCAATGCAGGGATTCAAGCCTTCCATGTTGAAATAGAGACACAGACATAGAGAACAACAGTAGACACCAAGGTGGGGAAGGGGGTACAAGTTAAAATAGGGATACAGACACAGAGAACAAACTGTGGACACCAAGGTGGAAAAGGGTAGATGGAATGAATTGGGAGATTGGGATTGATATATATACATTATTGACACTATGTCTAAAATAGATAAGTAATGAGGTTCTCATTATTACTTATTATTACTTATTATTACTTATTATTACTTATCCCTGTACAGCACAGGGAACTCTACCCAGTGCTCTGTGGTGACCTAAATTGGAAGGAAATCCAGAAAAGGGGATATCTGTATATGTATAGCTGATCCAATTTGCTGTACAGCAGAAACTAACACAACATGATAAAGCAATTATACTCTGATAAAAATTATTTTAAGAAAAAAGCCTTCCGTGTTAATTGCTATATCCTCAGCACCTATAATGTTACTTCACACCCAGTAGATACTTAATAAGTACTTATTTAATAAGTGGCTTGATGAGGTTATGTGTTTGTGCGCATGTGTGTGTGTTAGTCCCTCAGTTGTGTCTGACTGTTTGCAATCTCATGGACTGTAGCCCATAAAGCTCCTCTGTCCATGGAATTCTCCAGGCAAGAATACTGGAGTGGGTTGCCATTTCCTTCTCTGGGGATCTTCCCAACCCAGGGATTGAACCCAGGTCTCCTGCACTGCAGGCAGATTCTTTACCATCTGAGCCACCAGGGAGGCCCTTGTGTGCATACACATCACAAATAAATGCTCATGTGAAAAAAATCATAGAAATTTTTTTAATATGGACAGGCTTCCTTTCCATTTAGAGAAATTTTTACACACAGTTCTCATTTAATGTATATTCTTATTTTGTGTAAAAGTGGGTACATTGCCTATCAGCTAAAGATAATGAGGGAACAAGACTCTTTTTACCCTGCCGAAATCAGTGTGCAGCTGTCATTCTGTAGCTGACTGCATTTGTCCTTTCAGAATAATAAAAGCAAGCATGTTCACAAAGAAAGGGCAGCCCATTAGGGAAGAAATTGTGTTTTCATAACCAAGAACAGTATTTCCTTTTGGAAGTGCCAGTGCAAATAAATGAGGCTGTAGTTGATTTGAGTTTGTAGGAATTACAATTTGAAGTCTCTAGAATCTTCTGGGTAGTTAGATGAAATTTCTGATTTTTAAAACCACAGGCTGAAGCTTCCATTGTGACCTCCAGCTGTCCCTCCACTGTAATATATTTTTCAGTGCAATTTTCTCCAGGTAGTTCAAGCTCAATGTTAACATACGTGGGGGACCAAATATGCTTTTCAGATCCTATAAGGTTATTTCTGTAGTTGCTTTTTGCTTACATGGGCAGATTGACAGATCAGCAGTAAATGATTCAGAGTATATTCTATTAGTTTCATGTGGAAATGTGCATTTTATTTCAAAAGGGGATTTTCTCACTTACTTAATAGTGCTATAAATCAGTTAATATCAACTCTACACCTATGTATGCAATAGAAGTAAATTATTTTTAAAAACAAACAAAAAGTGGTGTATACCACCACGCCTCAGTACCTGAAATTCACATCACACACAGTTAAATGCTAAATTAATTACTTAACTCATAATAATGAAAAGGAACTCTTTATTTCTTTCTACTTCAACCTGCTCCAGCTACTGTATTCTCTATCTCAAGAAACCAAATTCCTATTTCTTTTCTCCTTTATTCCACACATATAACCAGTCATGCGGTCCAGTCTATTTTTTTTAATTAGGATGGCTTCACTGGTGGCACAATGGTAAAGAATCTACCTGCCAGTGCTCCTGATGCAAGGAGCAAGATGCAATAGATGCAGCTCCCATCCCTGGATAGTCAAGATCCCCTGGAGAAGGAAATGGCAATCCACTGCAGTATTCTAGTCTAGGAAATCCCATGGACAGAAGAGCCCGGCGGGCTCTACAGTCCATGGGGTGACAAAGAGTCAGACATGACTGAGCACACACACAGACACACTTATTTACAATTATTTTTTAATGGAAAATAATTACTTTACAATGTTGTGTTAGTTTCTGCTGTACAAATAAACCAGCAAGTCAGACTGTGGGGTTTTCTCCTTTTAAGTGGTAAAAGGTGGCATATTTAAGGAAACAAGTTCAAATGAGGGTAGCCAGAAAGAAGAAGGGGAATGAGAGGGGCAGGGAGAAGGACCACCGAGCCTGGAGCAGTTTTGAGCTGATTTGATCACGGCTCCCTGGAAGAGAACCTGTCCAGAGCCAGTCTGTGACCCTAAAAGGCTGTTACTGGGGAGACGGGGGCACTTGCTGGTCTCAAGCGACAATGTGATGACCTTCCCAGGATTCAAGGACTCTCCTGCCAAATCTTTTGGGTCCCACATGTGTAAATTTTCTCACAACATCCCAGGATACTAGTTAGCTTCAGAGAACTACCAGACCAAAGGTTTCCAATATGTGCCACAAAGGGGTTACAGGTGTGCCTAAAACATGGATCCCCTTGGCCTTTGGTGGGAGCCCTGGAGGAGGCACAGTTCTGTCTTGCTGGCTGGCTTTATTCAGTCTTGATGGTGCTGATCACAACCACAGTGAGAGGGCCAGAGTCAACAGCACTGCCTCCTACTTGCTCAGCCCAGCCAAGAGATGGCCGGTCAATGCCACACCTGCATCAGCTTGAGCAACCGCAGAGCACACGGATGCCCATGTTTACTTACAAGTCTTAAGGGCTCATATGTGATCATGTCATGGGATTTCTTGGGATTATAACCTTCACAGTTATAAAGAGAGCATTATACCTTGCTTGATTTTCCCAAACTCCTTAGGTCTTATTAACCCATGCAGTTCCAGTAGCCAGCTCACCAGCCAGGCTCACCCCATGGCACTCTGACTCTTTGGCACCCCATGGACAGCAGCCCACCAGGCTCCCCTGTCCATGGGACTCTCTGGCAAGAATACTGGAGCAGGTTGCCACTTCCTTCTCCAGGGGATCTTTCCTACCCAGGGATCAAACCCACATGTCTTATGTCCCCTGAATTGGCAGGTGGATTCTTTACCACTAGTGCCACCTGGGAAGCCTGGTAGGATGCAAATGCCAGAAATCAGAAGGAAATAATAACAACACAACTATCACTTATTGAATGGGTACTATGTGTCAGGAGGTATATTAAGTTCTTAATATTGTATTACCACATCTTAACATTGTATTAACTCATTCTACTGCTAACAGTGAGATAGGTAGTATTAATAGCACCATCTTACAGATCAGGAATCAGAAACATATATGGTGAAATCTGACCCAGCCAGAAAACCACTACAGGGCCATTCTGCCGAACCAGACGGGTGACACTGCCTCCTCTGTGGTCTAGAAGGTAAAACACTGAACCAAGGAGGATTATCCTCCAGCCTTAAGGTCCAACAGAATTTGCCCCATTAGGTTTTGGACTTCTTGGAATCTGTTACTCCTTTCCTCTTCCTGTTTCTTCCTTTTGGAATGGGAAAGCCATCCTATGCCTGTTCTGCTGTGTTTTGGAAGCACAAGACATTTGGTTTTACAGCTTCACAGCTGGAGAGAAATTTGCCTCGGGATAAATTGCACCTTGAATCCCATATATATCTGTATTAGATGATATTTCAATGCGATTTTGAATGTTAAAGTTGATGCTAGAGTGAGTTAAGACTTTAGGAGATATTGGGATAGGATGAATGTATATTGTATGTGATAAGGATATGAACTTCAGGAACCAGGAGTGAAATGTTTTAATATCTGTGTCCCCACCCAAGAGTCCTATGTTTGCGCCTAATCCCCAGTGTGATGGGATTAGAAAGGGGGGGCCTTTGAGAAAGTGATTAAGTCAGGAGGGTCGAGCCCTCATGAATGGAATCAGTGCCTTTATGAAAGAGACTCAAGAGAGCTCCCTCACCATATGGGGACTCAGCGAGGAAACGGCCACCCATGAATCAGGAGATGCGTTCTCACCAGACACCGAACCTGCCAGCACCTTGATCTTGGACTTTCCAGCCTCCAGAACTGAGGGAAACAAATGTGTGTTGTTGATAAGCCGTTCAGTCTATGGTGTTCTGTGACCAAAGCCCAAGACAGACTTCCATTTGCTAAATGGGCCTGGAGAAACTGCAACACTGTAAAATGTTCTCCAAACTTTTTTGACATAAAATTTTGCCCCTCAGATTGCCCTGTGATATATTAGATTTCCATGAGAAATGTTTCAGAACACGCTGAATCTTAAAATTATTAGTCATTTTTATTATTCTACTATTGCATAAGTGGATCATTAAGTTGGCATTACCTGAAGCCAAACCAATGAAGCCAAATTAGACCCCCAAATCATATTGAATATTATGGCTGACTTAGATTAATGTATAAAGCTTTTCTCTAACCTGGACAAATTTTAATATATACCCTATTGTAGAATTCCATGATCACCAAGGAATTCACTGCAAGTTTTTGATAACTAAACAATTCATCATGATAAGAAATGCCTGTGTGGAAGCTCCCATTTTATTGTCACTTATGTAGAAAAATAAATTAGCATTGTATACTATAACAATGTGTCCAGTGAAGTTCTAGCTCATAAAGAAATTCAGGGCATTAGGAAGCTTCACCAGTTGCCGTATCCCTGTGCTCAGTCTCCCAGGAGGGTCCGACTCTGTGACCCCATGGACTGTAGCCTGCCAGGCTCCTCTGTTCATTGAATTCTCCAGGCAAGAATATTGGAGTGGGTTGCCATTCTCTTCTCCAGGGGATCTTCCTGACGGGGGGACTGAATCCACGTCTCCTCAGGCAGATTCTTTACCACCAGCGCCACCTGGAAAGACTTTATCCTGGGAAGACATATCCTTATAGTGTTTCAAATGGGAAATAAAATTGACTGTTGAAGGCAGTGAACGTCTTCTGAACTTGAAATATTGGACTATTGACTATTCACAAGACCCTCTGCTGAATGCAGTAGCTTGCCCCCAGGTGAATACCTGATTGCCTCAGAAGCTGCTCCCTGTCTGTGCCTCCCTTCTAAGTTGATGGTGGGGCGGTTACATAGTTTAGCGGCAGCACCTATTTCAATGCAGCCGTTACAGCCATCAAGTACACGTGCCCCAGGGTCACAAAACTTTCCTTTAACCTATCCCCCCACAGAATGCCTCTACTTAAGGAGAAAATTCAGGCTGCAGAGGAATACTAGAAAAAAAGACTAGAACATTCATGTATTTAAAATTTTGTACCAAGATACATATTTTACTGAGGAAGTTCAATTTAAGACCAAGAGGCTTTGGATATTTGTTCACATATAAATGAACATTTCGATTGTTTTTTCTCTTCACTCAAAAATGATGCCATTGTGTGGCGAAGCCTGTAGAGACATCCTTGGGAATCTAGATGAAATATTTTGACTCAGATCCAGTCATTGGTTAAGATGAATTATGTTGTTGTTGTTGTTTAGTCACTAAGTCATATGCAACTCTTTTGTGACTCCATGGACTGTAGCCCACCAGGCTCCTCTGTCTGTGGGATTGCCCAGATAAGAATACGGAGTGGGTAGCTATTTCCTTCTCCAGGGGATCTTCCTGACCCAGGAACTGAGCCTGCATCACCTGCACTGGCGAGTGGATTCTTAACTGCTGACCCACCAGCGAAGCCCAAAACGAATGATAACTGCAGCTCTTCACTGAAAGCACATCTTAATCAACAACAGGCTTTCCTGGTGGCTCAAATGGTAAAGAACCTACCTGCCAATGCAGGAGACACAAGAGATGCAGGTTCAATCCCTAGGTCAGGAAGATCCCCTGGAGAAAGAAATGGCAACCTGCCCCAGTATTATTGCCTGGAAATTTCATGGACAGAGGAGCCTGGCAGGGTACAGCCCTTGGGGTTGCAAAGAGTCAGACACGACTGAGCTAATCAACAACAGACTAAAGGTGATATTTCATGGGATCAGGTGTTCTAATTTTCTAAGACCTTAGTGACTATTTATCCTCATATTTTATATTTGTGATAATTATCTCTAACTCTCAGTAGGTTTCCTAATTAATATTTATGTTCTCTTCTGTGTCTTTGTATAAGTTCAGTCACATTTATCGAGGTATAATTAACGTGTTATAAAATACTCATATTTTAAAGATATAGTTCAGCGAGTTTTGACAAATGTAGTCTTCTCTACAGCCAATATATAAGGTTTTGTCACTTCAGAAAATTCTCTTATGTACATTTCCAGTTAACCTCCCCCTACCTTCTGCCCCAGGCAATCACAAATCTGATTTTAATAACTATATGTTAATTTTTACTGTTTTTATACTTCATATTAATGAAATCGTCCTATAAATTTATTTTGCCCCATATCCCACCACTGTGATTAGAATGGATTTTTCATGACATGGCAACTGTTGAATATAGCCAAATCGGATCATTCTTTCCTTTGGATTTGCCTCCTAAGAATCTAGTCTATGTGTTCCAAATGCCTTACTAAGAGAACATCAGATTTAGCATGTTGTCAAAAGTTATATATATAGATTATAAATCACCTAGCAATTTTCTCTCTGTCTTCCTTTCCAAAATTTTATAAAATTTCCACTTCTCAACCAGAAGAGATATTTACAGTAAGCATTTGCAATCTGTCTAAATATGTAATAGTGCTGTGTTTTTTATCATAATTTTAATCATTTTTTTAGCCTGATTTACCCCCCGGAAGCCCATGAAAACACTCATACCATGCCCCATCTTCATATTTATGATAGTCCTTTATTTAAACCTGACGCTTTTCTCCCTTTGACTCATTAGCCTATCTTTCTCACTTGTTTTTTTTTTTTTTTTTTTTTTGTCTTTTTTAGTTATACCAGTGGAATTTTAGTAACGTGTCTTCCTTAAGACAGAAGATTCTGAAACACAGTCATCATCACCAGTTCTGATACACACCTCAACAGTTTGCCTACATATACAAATAAGACACAAATTGTGTTTGAAGAAGAAAGAAGCAGAGGGAGGGAGAATGAAAAAGATGTTTACTGCAGTGTGGATAGACTCTCCCAGGCCTGAACTGTTTCAGAACTGGGGCTGGGGGGACAGGGGGGTACGCACAAACAGCAATGTAAACACGGCTGTCAACAGTACCATCCAAAATCATTCCCATATGGCAATGTGTGTCGACAAAGCAATCCTTGCTGAAGCAACGCAACATAAAATCACAGAAGGATGCTGCCAACATTGCACAGAATGCAATTGGCCTCCACAATTCAGGAAACAAAGAGACTCCCTGAGCATGTGAGAGAAAAATGAGATCTCTGCCTCTGATGATCTGCCTGGGAGCTGGGCCACAGCTAGGGCAGAAGGCTGAAACTACTGGGTGGACGTCCACATTTCAGAGACAGGAAGAATGTCAGGAAAGGCAAATAATGTTAGCCATGGCGGTAAACATGGCTATAGATTAGCATATATTAATCATATTCTAGGCATTATGTAGGCAGCAATCCAGAAACATAAATCAGTGGATCAATAAACAAAGGCTCAGAAGAATTAATTAATTTTCCCATAATCACCTGGCTGGTAGATGGCTAAGTTGGGGTTCAACCTGTATCAGCCCATCTTTCAAACCAGTTACCATTTGTGAATGTGTGTCATCCACCAAGCTCAATATCAGGCACTTTATATACAAAACCACTTGCTTCTCACCATAGGAGCTATTGCTATCATTAGTTCACGTGAAAGGAAATGGAAGCTTGGAGAGGAGAAATAATGTTTGGGGAACCACTGGAAAATGGCCGAACAAGCCAATACCAAGTCTATCTGGCTGCAAAGCCTGAGTTCCTTCAAAAAAGCGTCATGTCAGAAATAGAGCCACAGATGTAGAAAACAAACTTATAGTTACCGGGGATATGGAGGGAGGGATACATTGGGAAGTTGGGATTGACATGTACACACTACTATATATAAAGCAGATCACTAATAAGGACCTACTATATAGCACAGGAAACTCTTTTCTAATGGCTTATATGTGAAAAGAATCTAAAAAAAAAAGAGTAGATATATTATGTATAACTGATTCACTTTGCTGTACACCTGAAACTAACACATCATTGTAAATCAGCTATACTCCAATAAATTTTTTAATTAAAAAAACATGATGTCTCCCATATGGCTTACAGCCCTCTTTTCCTAAAGAACTTGGGAATTTGTTACCACATAGAAAGTGAGTCCACTCTTAAAATCAAATATGAATGACTGTTTTCCAATCTTCACTTGCACCATACTATGAATCTAGAGATGAATTTACTCTACAAGTTTGTGACTACATGATTTATGTTCTACAAAGAAGGGAAAAAATCAGAGAATCACTGAGAAAGTTCTCTAACCTAGACTATAAGTCTCTGTTGCTATGTATAGAAAAGGAAGTAGATGTAATAACAATATTTTTCTAAGGTTTAGTTCCTACACAACAGAAGATACTCTGCAATCATGAACATAATTAAGAAGATAAAATTCTTCTTTTTCAAAATATAGGTATTTAAATTTGAGTCATCAACTGTGGCATTCAAAGAAGAAATAGTGAACATGTTCCTGTGTTAGTGTGTGTGCTCAGTTGCTCAGCCATGTTCCACTCTTTGAGACCCCATGGACTGTAGCCCACCAGGCTCCTCTGCCCATGGAATTTCCCAGGCAAGAATACGAGAGTGGGTTGCCATGCCCTCCTCCAGAGGATCTTCCCAACCCAAGGATCAAATCCCCTTCTCCTGCATTGGCGAGGTGGATTCTCTACCACTGCACTACCTGGGAAGTCAAGCAAACATGGTTATCTATTTTTAAATACTTGAGTAGAGTTTTATTTTGCTAATGTACAATATATATAACAACAATCAATAATCACTTTATAAAACGCTGAACTGGATTATGCTGTAATCTGGAAATGAACTGGAAATGCTGTAATCTGAATTACAATATTCAGAAAATATTGTAATTACATGTAGAATTTCAAAGGGCCTTAACTAAGAAGAAAGGTAACTCAAGAAGTAAAATTTGAGCCTAATACTTTAAATCTAAGTCCCTTGATGACATTGCTTTCACCAAAATAAAATGCTAAACATGCATACTCTTTCCTCAGTAATATCCACTTAAGTGAGTTGTAACGACACAGCCATGAGCTTGCTGAGAATCACAGTCATGCTGTACTTCTCTGCACATGTTCAGAATCGCGATCCTTAGCAGAGTCTGTGTTCCCGTGTGATTTTCAGTAAGCCACCTTAGCTCAAGTTATCAGAAACAGATGACAAATGGCTAAAAATATTTCTAAATAATGCTAAACCAGCAACAGCCCAGCTGAAGACCAGCTGACTCATCAAATTTGAGAAATCCTGCCGAGAAATACTAAAATAGTCTAACCTTTGGATCAACTATCTTGTAACGTTGCTTCCTCAGAACTAAGGCTCTTTTTGCACATAGGAGGACAGAAGACAACCTCAGTCCTGGAGAAGCTCGAGGACACAGCACTCATAGGGAACGGACTCAGGCCCTTTCCTGGCCTCCAGGCACTGGGAAGGACAGAATGGGATGGTGGATTAACCATCTGTGCCTAAACAGTGGCTCTTCAGTTTAGAATCTTAATTTTGCATGTAGCATCACCCGAAACTTTGGCCCTAGTGTTAAAGAGTGATCCTTAGAATGAACTTGTCCCGTCACTCCACAAAGTAGAGCTGGGACAGGAGACTGAAACAGGGCTTTCTTTTATCATTTTATCATCGGGCACTGAGAGATGGGAAGACAGCTGATCTTAGACAGACAACAACAACAAAAAAGAACCGGAAGCTCTCAGACTGGACTCATAGTTGGACCAACTAAACAGGCAGAGCAATAGGACTGTGTACAAATAAGCAATGTGAAGGGACAACTCCACTAAAAATGGGGATGGGGGAGGGAAAGAGAGACAACTCCACCCCATAATAATTTTCCCCAGCTGACAAGCCAGATTCCACACAATACTCTAGCACTTTGCAAACCAAGGTCTCCAGTGGTTGTTACTAATAATGATACCTGAAAGACAGAAGCACAGAATCCTCCACCTTATCAAACCACAAATCTGAAACAGTCATAAAAAGTGCTGAGGTCATAATATTAATTCTGGGTATTTCCAACAGTTCTGTCTTGTAGAACTGTTGATACAGGTAGATACAACTTGACAAGAAAAACGGCTTATGTAAAAAAGTTAAACCATCTGCAAATATTTCACTTTTTAAATACATCTTTAAGCTTATCCAAACCAATCTCTGGCCATTCTGAGATCTGCACATATTATTAATTCAGTTTGGTTCAGGTCTAATCATCCTCTGAAAAGTTTTATTTCTGACCTTATGCAAAAGGAAATATTATGATCTTATATTCTCCCAATTTTTTAATAAGTAAATAATTTATTTTTATGCATTGATATCTACTGTTGATACTGTTATTTTCTCTTTAAACAATCAGACTTTACTTCATCCCACACAGTTGTTGCCAAACTTAACTATTTTTTCCCATTCTGCACCTAAGATGTTCAATTTTTGAAGCAAGTGTGATATTATGTCCTGTGGATTCTCTCCATGCAAAACTAAATCTCTCTTTTGAACAAAGTATTCTCCTATAAAATAAAATCCAGCCTAAAAGCTTTGTCTTATATCCAGATCACTCTTGGGTTGTCTTGAGTCTTGGGCAATGCTTTTTCTTTAGATGACAGTCCCAAACCCATTCTTATATGAAACTAAAGATCCTTAAGATAAGAAATAGCAGTTACTCTTGATTCTGTCTTATGTTGTAATACATATTAAACACCACAGACTAAAGGCAGGAAGTTTTAACACATTTGAAAGATTCTTCTCTCTGGAATGAGAAACTGGGAAACAAAATTTCCCATTTATCCATTTGGACACCTACAATTAAGCAGGTACTTGAAAGTGACTAGAAATGTATAAAATCATCTGCTAGTATTCCTCCATATTCCATAATCAATAGCAATATCTAAGAAATTGAAGAAACAAAATACTTTCAGATTTGATTTGTGTGACACAGAGGTGTCAGCATGGCAGAGTGGACAGTGGGGATGGGTCATGACCTCTATGCTAAAGAGGTCATATCTGAACCTTGGTTCTATTGTTTGTTTGCTGTTTGACCTTGGGGAAGCTACTTAACCTCTTTGAAGGTCAACTTTTTTACCTCTAAATGGGGAGCAGTTAGTCCCACTTCATGGGTTTATTGTGAGGGAGATGACAGGTATCCTGTAAATGTTCTTTCTCTTTCTTTCCACAAGAGCCTAATGTATTTACCATGAACTCAAATGCACTGAAAAGAAGGATGGACTGAAAACTTCGTTTGCTGCCATTCCCCCTCCTCCCTTTTCACTCCTACCGCCCCGCTGTTCTTTCCCATGGCTTTCGCCTGTTCTTCTTCAATTTCCCCAGACACTCCCAGACATAGCACCTCTTACAGGCCTTGGCTAAAACGTCACCAGGCCAATCAAGTCCATCCTGTGTGAAATTGTAACCCACACCCTGATCCTCCCCACCACACACCCTTGATCACTATCATCTCTTTTTTTTTTTCCATACCACTTACCATATTCTAACTTACTTCTCTTTTCTTTCCTATCCTCTTTCTTTTTTTCTTCTTACACTTTATTGTCAGAATACAATAAGCTACACTCATGTAAGTGCTGTAGGGGCAGAGGTATTTGTCTTTTGTTCATTGATGGATCCCAAGAGCTGGGCTGGGGAGGGGCGGTCAATAAACACTTTCTCTTATTTTGTATTTTATAAAATTATAGACAGTGATAGAAGACAAAGTTAAGACTAGATCTCTCACTTTAATTGCTCTATCTGTGAATATTTTTAATGTTCTCTTAAACTTTTTAAAGTGTCTGGAATAAATTTAGATTCACAGAAAAGTTACCAAAAGAGTACAGAGAGTTCCCGTATATTCTTCACCCAGCTTCCCCTAATGATAACATCTTACATAATCATGCCCCATTGGTCAAAACTAAGAAAGTCATGTTCAATCCATCCATTTTTAAACAAATGAATTGTTATAGAGCACCATCACATGTACGAAGTTTATGGTCATATTTTCACGTCATTAACTCAGAATAGGCAGTGACAAGAACAGACTGGCCTATTTTTATTTCACTTCCTCTCTGTTTTCTTTCATATTTTGTCATCTTGGAAACCCTTTCTGTGTGATTAACATGTATATTTTAGGGTTTGGGCTGGTAGATTTGCAAAAGACTTTCCCACCAGAAATATCTAGAAGACCTGTGAAAACCTCTGATAGGAAAGCCTTCAGAACTCCTGTAAAAATATCCTGTGATTGTGTACTAAATCGCCAGCTGCAGAGAAAAGCTCCTTCATTTCTAAAATAGCAGGATAAAGCACACAGAGAACGGATAACATCATTCTTTGTGAGAAGCTTGTTTTGTCTTGAACGTGTAAATATTTACTCAGTGCCCTAGGAAATGGTTCAAGGATGCCAAGGTGTTGACAAATTGCTAAGGACTGTGCTAAACATCCTCATTAGCTTAAGCTTCCATAAAGTAACTCACAAAGCTCCCCCCGCCCCACCATGAGTCACAGTTTGCCAGCAGGAGTCTGTGTACACCAGTGATCGCTTTTCCCGGTCCATAGCAAAAGCAGCTGGGGAGAGGCAAATGCATGATGACACTTGATCTGTGACTTCATTAAGCTGGATGGGACAGCTGGGACTTTTGCAAGTGCAAGACATCCGGCGTTTGCCGCGGAGCTGGAACTTCTCTTCTGCGAACCTTTAAGCATGTTACTAATCATGCTTGGTTCTGGTCCACCCTTCCGCTCTCCCTCTGCTCAATTCTCCATCTTATCTTGCATAGCCTCTAATCTTGTTTCAGTTCACCTCCTTTTATCCACTAATTCAACAAACATTTAGACACCATTTGCCAGAGAGATTTCTACATGTTATTTCACTTAATTTTCACCATGAGCCTAGGACACGTTACTATTTCATTTACTAAATGAAAAAAATTGAAGTTCAAAGACCTTAAGAAACGTACCCACTTACATATCTGCCAGCTAGTGGCACAGTCAGGATTTAAACCCAGAACCTTGTGACTCTGAGGTCATTGTCCTTTCCTTCGATGACGTGCTGCTACATTCCAAGAAAAATAAAAATGGAAAAGAGTTTTGTTTCTTTTCAAATGGTTTCATGACACCAAATAAATTTGATAAATTGATGTTCACCAGACAAGAGCATCTTATAATCGAGATTCAGCCTGCTTCTTATTATTGTGAATTTGTTGTGATGCCACAACAATCTGTGGGGGAAGGGTAGGGGAGAGCGAAAGAGGGAGATTTGACTTTCCCTGGTGGAAGATGGAGAAAGGGAGCCCTGAGTTTGAATTTCTACCTTTCAAAGAAGTTCTGTGCATCCCCAGCTGAATAGGAAGATTCATGCCCATCCCTACCCTGAGCTTTCTTCTCTCAGAGCCTTTGCTTATGAGTTGCTTCTCCCCTTATATCCTCCCCACACTCTGGGCTTTGACTTGTGCTTTTGTGATCCATTGGACTATGTTATTCCATGATGGCACCTACCATGGGGCCTGCACACTCAATAAATGCTTCATTGAAAGACCAAGCTTCCCAAGGTGGATGTCCTGAGAACGGGTCCCATAAACCGCAAGTGGTCCACATCTGACACGGCAGTAATGGTGAAGGCAGGGTTGGGTGGAAGAGGAAGACTTGGAAGATAAGGCAGCACAGATTGAAAAGAAAGAAGCATTTTCCTACTTTGTTGAATTATTTTTAATCATACGGATTATTCATTCAGAATTTCCAGTATCATAAAAGGAGGTCATGAAATCTATACTTGCTTTATCAGACTGGGACATGGAAATTATTTCACCTCTCTGTGACTCGGCTTTTTCATCTGAAAAATGGATACCAGGAAAAATAATCTTACCTGTAAGAACTAGATAAGATCATGTATTAACACACTTAGGACACCATCTGGCAGACAGTAATCACTCAGAGGAAGTAGTTATTATCATTGTTATTATGCTGTTGTCTAAATTTCGACTACCTCTGGACCTGTTTCTTACCAGCTTGTAGTGAGCATAACTTTAAGCATCTTTTCTGGATTTTAACTTCTAAGATTTTAAGCCTCTCAATATTCATACATTTCAAGTTAACCCAATATTACATTTAAAAATTTAGGCCTCTCATATTTCCTTTCACTATAGCTTCAATATTTACATGGTACTTTTATGTGCATATTTATATGTATGTGTGAGTGGTGTGTAATGGAAAAGTTTGAGAACATTCTAAAGCACCAATTCAAACCTTTGGAATATTAAAAATATTTTTGTTTCATTTTAAACTGATCCTGAAATAAGTTTGAAAGAAATTGAAGTAATTTCAAAGAAATTTAAATGAGATGTGTTCTCAACAATATTCATTGCCTTCCTGTGATATTTTGAAGTTCTAACTTATGATTCTTTAAAATAAATAATGCTAAATCTAACCCAAAACCCAATATCATAGGAAAAAGTAATTTCTGATATACTATCACTTTTCTCTTGTTCTTAAAATAAGATATTTTCGGCTTATCTATTTTCAAATAGTTCCTAAATAATAGTTTGCTTTGGATGATTGAATATAGGAATTCTGCTCATACAGTAACTCCAAAGCATGACATTTTAAATCACATATTCCCTTTACTCATAATGTTTAAAGCGAATTTCAAATCATTACACCATTTATCATTTGGAGATGGAACAAGATATTTACATGGATTCCATCTGAAATTCCAGCTGAAAAAGTATGGCCAAGGCTTATTAAAACCATGCATGCTTGGTTATTGTGGCTGAAGAGCAATGGAGAGGAGAGGTCTCGAAGATACTTGAATATATACTTGCACATATTTCAGGGCATATGCATGAAAATCAAACCTCGGGGATATGGGTGGCATACAAGGCACTGAGCTTCCTTCCATATGACTTTTAGGGCTTTCTGTGAAGACACACTCTGTGGGCTCCCTGTTAAGGGTCAGCACCACTGACTCTTGCTTCCACACCCACTGACTACCTTCCTTGTCAATCACCTCTACTGGCCCCTCCTCCTCCAGCTTTTCCAGAAACATGTCAGTCATCCATGAGATCCCATCCTTATGCCTGTCTAATTCTAAATATTTTCTGTGTCTTCACAACCACTCTTCTGGCTTCTACCACAGTGGCAGACTCCAAAACGCTGTCCCTTGTCTATACATCTGTCACGATCTTCAGCTCTGTACAGCCAAGGATCTGCTGGATGTTTTGATTTAGGTAGCCCATGGATGAGTCACATCCCAACTGTGCAAAACAGGCATGTCTTTCTTTTGAAGTTCCATAGTGGTTCTGTATGCCCCATCTCGCTAATGATGCTAAATTACTCGGGGCTTAGTTTCCTTGTGTATAAACCTTACAAAGCTGAATTTAGTGCTCTGTGGTCCTGTTAGTCTGTGAGGTAGGAATCGAACAATGAAACTCGGCAGATCACCGAGCTGATGAATGAAGCAGAAAGTATCTTTAAAAAGCAAGCAAATCTGTGTCCATTGAACAGTACTTACATGAATAAAATTTAGATGAGCAGAAAGATGCTTGGAGGACAAAGAGCCAGAGGTCTGTGAGATGCATGTTGTGGAGGATGGGGCTTCAGGTGCTTTAGATGCAGTGGAATAGAGCCTCCACTGGGGATGTTTAGGAAATAAATATTGATTATGTGGAACAAGAGTGGGCAGGGCCTTGAAAGCTCCACTTGGATACAGAGTTAGGAGCTTGGATTTAATGTGACAGGCAACATTCCAAGCAGTCATGAAGGCGCAGTATGAGAAAGAGTGAGGGGACAGTGGGAAGAAAAGAGAGGGCACGTTGGTAGGAGTATTGGTCTGGAGGCGGACTGCAGGCTTGGCCCTTCCGTCAGCCATTTACTACAAGGATGTCCTCCACGCTGCATTTTCTTCTCTGCAAAATGGAGCGGAGTGAGGAGGAGGAGGAGGAGCAAAGCCTGGGATGGTAATTAGCAGCCTCTGTTGTGGTTTCAGAGCCTGTGGTGTGGCCTGAGCAAGGGGGCCATGTGACTGAGCAGCAGTCGCATCTAAGAGGCGCCCGGAAGGAGGCAGCATCAAGCCTGAATGAAGAAAGAAGAAATGGAAAGTGGAAATTCCATTTTAATAGCTGGGAAAGTTGAAGAATTTGTGAACCTCAGGGAAAACTGGGGCAATTGGGAAGAGGGCTTTGCCTGTTGATAGCATGGTCCCCCTGTTCGTCACCCTCATTTGCTAGATCATTATATCATGGGTCATTTTATCATTCTTTGCACAGGTCTTTGGGAAACTCACAGCAAATAATACTACTTTCTATTTTATATATTTTTATTATATATAAATATATAAAAATGAATATTAAGAGCCTACATCAAAATTATAGGTTCAAAAGTAATAGAGAAGTAGAAGATGAAGGGGAATTAGCTTTACAGTTTATGTATCTTTTTTGTAATACCATCAGGAAAAAACATGGGAATCAAAACATATTTTTAAATGTTCACAAAATTCAACAACAGAATCTGCCATGGTTAGCATCTGTCAAACAAACTTCAGATGGAAAGGCACAGATAGACAGTGTAGATCTTTCTGGCTCTGTTCCCTAGAAATGATCCTTTTTTTCAAAGTTTACTTCAATTACCACCCTGAAAGCCTCAGTGAGGGAGGAAAGAAGATGCTATTTCTCTTTCACACTGCTTGAATAATACTATTTTTTAACTATTTGCATCATGACTAATTTTTTAAATATCAGAGAAAATTTTGCCATGGGAGAGAGCAAAGAAAATAAGTCCAGTACGTGAGCAGACTGGCTCAGAGCACAGATGCTCTCCCATTCCAACCTAACCAAGTTGCCTACTCACTCTTGCTGACTTCCCTCTGCTCCAGTGGAAGAAGCATCACCGCCACAAAACAATCCAGTTCATCCACTGTGTTTGGATCCCATCTCCTCTCATTTTCTCAAGGACTTTCTTCTGCAGAAGAGTTAATCCTACTGTGTGGTTTGCTCTATTGGGGCTGGAACAGCTGCTCTGTCCCTGATAGGAGGTTTGTTGTTGGTGGTCAGTCGCTAAGTTGTGTCTGACTCTTTGAGACCCCCCTGGAGAACATCTTTGAGACATGCAGACCTCATGGATTGCAGCACACGAGGCTTCTTTGTCCTTCACTATCTCCCAGAGCTTGCTCAAACTCATGTCCATTCTGTCGGTGATGCCATAAAACCATCTCATCCTCTGTCGTCCCCTTTTCCTCTTGCCCTCATTCCTTCCCAGCATCAGGGTCTTTTCCAGTGAGTCAGTTCTTTCCATCAGGTGGCCAAAGGTTTAAAGCTTCAGGTTCAGCCTCAGTCCTTCCAATGAATATTCAGGGTTGATTTCCTTTAGTATTGAATGGTTTGATCTTGTAGTCCATGGGACACTCAAGGGTCTTCTCCAACATCACAATTAGAATGCATCAATTTTCTTTGGTGCTCAACCTTCTTTATGGTCCAACTCTCACATCCACACATGACTACTGGAAAAACGATAGCTTTGACTAGATGGACCTTTGTAGGCAAATCTGTGTCTCTGCTTTTTAATACACTGTCTAGGTATATCATAGCTTTCCTTTCAAGGAACAAGTGTCTTTTAATATCATGGCTGCAGTCACTGTCCACAGTGATTTTGGAGCCCAAGAAAATAAAGTCTGTCACTGTGACCATTGTTTCCCCATCTATTTGCCATGAAGTGATGGGAACAGATGCCATGATCTTAGTTTTCGGAATGTTAAATCAGCTTTTTCACTGTCCTCTTTCACCGTCATCAAGAGGCTCCTTAATTCCTCTTCGCATTCTGCCATTAGAGTGGTATCAACTGCAATTGTGGTATCTACAGTTGTTGATATTTCTCCTGGCAATCTAGAACTGTCAAGAGGGTAACATATTTGAGTGTGCTCAGTTGCTCACTTATGTCTGACTCTTTGTGGCCTCATGAATTGTAGCCTGCCAGTTTCCTCTGTCCATGCAATTTTCCAAGTACAGATACTGAATCGGGTTGCCATTTCCTCCTCCAGGGGCTCTTCCCAACCCAAGGATTGAACCAGGTCTCTTGCATCTCCTGCACTGGCAGATGAATTCTTTAGCACTAAACCACCTTCAACATGCTCACCCACAATTAAATCAGCAGGACCGCAACCAGATTTTTGTTGCTACTTCATTTTCACTAAAAAATGGAGCCAAATCATTTTTTTTCTACTTGCATGATGAAATTATTTTCCAAATCATTCCCTACTGAATAATAAAGGCAGAATCATTTTGGAAGGTATACTAATTTCAAACTGATCTGTAAATGTTGCTAACATAAACATAGCCACTTGTAGGTATTAACTGCAGCCTCTTTACTTGAGAGCCAGATGCTACAAATAAAACAGTACAGATGGGCAGCATGCCCATTCCATCCCAACAAAGCACAGACCATCCTTCCATCACCAAGTCACTGTGCTTTCTGAAAGAGAAAACTGGTAGCATTTCTCCCAGGTAATTCTCTTGTCTCCTCTTTTTAATTGGAAAAAGGATTTCAGATAATTCGTAACAAAAATGTGACCTTGGTAAAAACAGAAGCCTTGGGCAATTGTTAAACACCGTGGGTTTTTTGAACAGTTAATATTATTTTCATCCTCATAAAATTCCAACTCTGTCAAACAAGGAAGGTGACATAAGCCAAAAAATACATATCCTACTACTTTTGCTTTTATGATTTTAGAAACCATGGAACAACTGAAAAAAAATGGAAAGGCAGCCAAGTAGGAGAGAAAATGGGACTCTGTGTCTTTAAGCTAGGGAGAAAAATAAAACCCAATCATTCCAAATGTATTGCTTTAGTCATCTGGTTTCATTCTATTAATGACCTTTAACAACTGCAAAAATATTGTGAAAAGCTAATTTTGTTTGTACTGAGGTGGAGCAGAACAGTTTCTGGCTGTCATTCTAGGATGTGCTATAAAATAAAATTATCTTTCTGGGAGTCTGACAAAAACCTACTGTACAGATCCAGTTTATTTACAACATCTAGGAATGAAAAGAAAACAGAATTTTACAACACATCAACATATAAAAAATGAATAGTACATGTGTGTGTGTATGTGTGTGTGTGTGTGTATTAGCAATACCACATCCAGATATCTCTCAAGATTAAAGATTTTTTAATAATATTTTATGGCACACAACAAAAATTCTAAGCAGTGAAACTATTTCTCAATAAATAGGAAAGCTGTGAAAATATGAGAAAGCGTTATTCAACATAGTATGTTTTGATTTACTGCTGGAGCTCTTAAGAAAGGCAGAATGGCCTCATTTCCTCATTTTGACAAGCCTTATGTTTCTATTAATTAAATAGAAATCTTGGAAAAGAGGTAGTGTCATCAGGGTTAATGTATTGACCTTATAGCCTTAGAGGGCAAGGTTAAAAATATACCAAGTAGCCATCAAAAAGAATAAATCTAGTCCTACTGGCCTTGTCCTTAAAGTCACTCATTCTCAGCTACACTATCCAATTTTGTGAATGATTTGTGTGCCCTGCACTAAGTGTCTGGGCCTGAAGAATGCAGGACCTTCATGATTCAGGGGTTTGATGAGCATCCTAGGGCTAGCACAGGGATCCCAGAATAGTGGATCTCAAAGCTGGAAGAGCCTTGCACCCAACAGACCAAGGTTCCCTTCTGATAATTCAGTTCTCTTGACAATACACCTGCCATAAGGCCAAACACTGATGTTTCATAACTTCTAAAAAGAAGGAATTCATTACCTTCTAAGGTAGCATGCAATTTTGAGAAAGCTTAACTTTCAGAAAGTTTTCAAAATATTGAACTGAGACATTTCTTCTTGAAGGACCTTTTGGACCACAGAGATTCTCCTTTATATCATCATCCTTCATATATTTGAAAACAGGTAAAATTTGTCTAGGGGCTTCCCAGGTGACACTAGTGGTAAAGAACCCACCTGCCAATGCGGGAGATGCAAGAGACACAAATTTAATCCCTGAGTCGGAAAGATCCCCTAGAGGAGGAAATGGCAACCTGCTCCAGTATTCATCCTTGCCTGTGAAATCCCATAGACAAAGGAGCCTGGTCACAAAGAGTCACATGACTGAACTACAAAGCACACAGCACACACAAAATTTGTCTAGTTGCATAGCACAGGCTTATGGTGGGACGTAAGCTCCACTCATTATCAGAGGTTTCCACTTGCTCATCCATAGATAGCGAGGATGAGGATGGGCAGATAGATAGATGATAGGTAGATAGACAGGTACACCTCTGTGGACATCTTGAACATCATTAAATCACAAAAAGACTACCACACTTTCCTTGTCTGGACATCAAGACTTTGGTAATAAACAATGTCATTCGGCAGACACATCATAGTGTTTACCCATCCTGAGCTCAGCCAAAATTGCTAAGTCTTTCACAACAATTCCTCCTGAGCTTATCTTCTGAATTTGCGAGAATTGTTTTCAGGACCTAACCAAAACTTCACATCATATGTTTGAAGTTTGCTATTATTCAGTTTGACCTATTTTGATGTGTTACATCTTGGACAGACCTACAAGGAAAGATACCCAGTCTTTCCAGACAGTCATTCATCTACATCATCCAACACTCTGTCAAAACCACCCAAAGGCTGGGTAAGGAAACCACACCTTCCTGCTCATACTTATGTAAGCGTTTTACCCTCTTGCCTGCAGTCAGATTGACTTTGGCTTCCTAACTGTAGCCTTAATGGAGGAAGTTTAAACTTGCATTGAATGGTGCCTGATAAAAAGACGATGGGATCCAAATTCTCTATACGGGTGGGGAGAGGCAGTGATCTACAAGCAATCTTCAAGTCAGTTGACATGGTTTTAAGATGGATGAAATTTTATTTTAACCCTTCCTTTCTGGTTGCATATTCTCACCCCACTCAAGTGATTAGATCCCAGCTCTTTCACAGCAGCAAAATGAATGGACTTCAGAGTGATGCATTTGCTTTTCATCTCCAAATATGTACAGTTTCATAATGGGCCATCTGTCATTTTGTGATTCCATGCAAGCAACAATGCCCTAAAGTTTTGTTGTCATGGCAACCACACCAAAGTCTTCAAAGCGAACTCTCAAGTCATTCCTAGTCTCAGATTCTGTGCAACATGGTGTGGGAGTAGGGGCTGACATTTCAGAAAACTGAAGTTTCTAGTATGCATTACCTGTCTCCAATTAATGCTTAATCTAGCACACCTCGAGTTTTAATGAAATAGATTTATTTAGAAGAAGGAAAAGCAAAATTGTCTTCTGATTGATTTTATTTTAGGTTAGTTTTGTTAGAGAGAAGTTGTCTTGGTTTAAATTCCAGAGAGATATTCATATGTAGCAATCAAATCCTCCTTTTCACTTTGCTGAAGACCAATTTTAGAAGAGGTAGGAAAAAAAATTCATCTCATTGTTCATATTCTTGTCTCCTATTTCATGGTATTCCAGCGCATCTGTGCCATGGTAGAGCAGGATAAAGGGACCAAGAGTGTAATCTGTGAAGAGGAAGGAAAAAAGTACAGCCTTTAATCTTGATTTGCTTTATTTTTTGGGAGGGGGGGGTGACTATCTTTTACTTATCTTTAACGTCTTTCCTGTCCCATAGGAATGGAAATGATTCATTTTCTCTCCCTTTTATTTGCAGTCTTTAACAGCTTGCACAGAAGCTGTGTCCTCGTGGCACTGAGTGACATTGTTTTATAGGCAAGTTAGGGCACGTCTTTTCAGTCCTCATTCTACTGCTTAATGCCCTTCTGGCACTATACAATTTTTTATTCTTTCATTTTTTTCAACTTTTTATTTTGTATTGAGGTATAGCCTATTAACAATGTTGTGATAGTTTGAGGTGAATAGTCAAGGGACTCAGCCATACTTATACACGTATCGATTCTCCCCCAAACTCCCCTCCCATCCAGGCTGCCACATAACCCTGAGCAGAGTTCCATGTCATTCTTTATTTTTAAAAATGGTAACAAACTGAGATTTGATCAATTTCAGTTTCTTAATCAGGAAACAACATGAGTCACCGCAGTAGCAGGAGGAAAGGAAACAAGCTGTGAAGACAGTAGTTAGGGGCCATTGCAAAAATCTGGGCAAGCAGTGGAACAAGGGATATAGGAATGAAGAGGCAGATATGAACACAGAAAATATCTTAGGGTATCTATCCATTCAGTCAGCGGTATGGTAGACACTATCCAAGTTGTTATAAGAAAAGGAAGGCAAAAATGGATAAATACGATCCAAAGCTGTAGATGCAGGAAATTGGCTCTGTCCTGTGTGGTTGCATAAAACTGATACAACTATGGTAGGGTAATTCAGCAGTGTATATTTTTGAAGTATAAATATTTATTTTATTTTTATTATGCATGTAATACATACTCATTATTCACTATATTGAGGTAAATAGTCTCTCACTAATCAAATGTAATTATTCTTAAATTTTGGCATACTTTCTTCTAACTTTTCCCAGCTATATAACATAGTTGTTTATATATATACATATATATGCTATATTTACTTATAAGAGCTATGTAAAAGTATGCATTTATTTATACATTTACATATAATTAATATATATGCATATTATATTTATATAAATATTTTATATTATAACCAAAAATATGGGATATGCATATTTAAATCTGGGTTGCATCCCTTAATATGATGGCATAAGCATTTTGTACATTAGCACAAATATTGTATGATCATCATTTTGAAGATTATATAATCATTCTTAATGTGATTATACTCTAATTTCAATAAACTAGATGCTAAAAATTAAAGAAATGATATCTATTAGCTTTTCCACTTGAGTTATTTCCTTAAAATATATTCACCAAGCAGAATTAATATTTCCAGCACATAAAAAATTGTATCAAAAGCTATGGGTACCAATTTACACTTCACACCAGCAATTTATGAGATCTTTTGGCATTTTTGTTTTGTGGTCCTATAGGTGAGGTGTGATTTACTGAGCATTAGAATGACATACAAAACTAAATCCTTCTGGTGTCTGCACTTTCTCGTACTCTTTATCATGATTCACATATACTTTTTTTTTCTAACATATTTTTCAGTAAGATCACCTAAAGAATAGAATAATCCTAGAATTTCATCTTCTAGGAGCTTTGTAAACATATTTGTGAAATTTCCTTCAAGCGTGACTAAGTAGGGTTGCTTTCCTGGTGAGAACTGACAGAGTACTAATATGCTGGATCCCATATTATTTTAGACCAATAGCTCTCTCTTCTTTTTATGGCTGAAACTTTGGAGTATTCATTGGAATGAATGATGCTGAAGCTGAAGCTCCAATACTTTGGCTACCTGAAGGAAAGAGTTAACTTTTCGGAAAAGACTCTGAAGCTGGGAAAGAGTGAAGGCAAAAGGAAAAGGGGGTAGCAGAGGATGAGATGGTTAGACAGCATCACTGACTCAATAGACATGAATCTGAGCAAACTTTGAGAGATGGTGAAGGGCAGGGGAGCCTGGCGTGCTGCAGTCCATGGGATCACAAACAGCTGGACATGACTTGGCAGCTGAGCAATGACAATATGCCATAGAGGAGGCTTCCCTGATGGCTCAATAGTAAAAAATCTGCCTTCCAATTCAAGAGATGCAGGAGACGTGGGTTCAATCCTTGGATCAGGAAGATCCCCTGGAGAAAGAAGTAGCAACCACTCCAGTATTCTTGACTGGGAAATCCCATGGACACAGGAGCCTGGCGGGCTAGAGTCCATGGGGTCTCAAAGAGTCGGACACAACTGAGTAACTAAACAACAACAACAATATACTCTTTGCTTCATTTGTGCTATGAATGCTTCAATAGTCACTTCACTAAAATAGAAAAATATTTTCAGCCCAGTAACATCACAGTTTGCAGCCTAAAACACAGAAACATCTTGACATTTGTCTTCAGTATATTTCAGATTTTTCTCGACACACCCGTCACTTGTATAAGCTATTTTCCCAGGACTTAGGTAATAATCTTGGGAATCTGGACTAAAGTATCTTGTGAGAAAAGCCATATTTAAAATTGTCTCTTTGACCAAGTTTGACTCCTTGACTGTCACCACCCATAGGTACATGCATCCCCTTGAATCTCCTAGAATATTCATGAAATAGATTCTGGAGTTGCTGCCCTCATATTCCTCTAAATAAACCTCATCATATTTGACACCATAGCAAGGACATTTGGGGTTCAGCTCCAAGACACCCACTGTGTGAGGCATGGACACCTAAAGAAATCTATGCAGTACAGAAGTGCACAAGGCATGTGGTAATAATGAAAGAAAATCTTTATGAAACTCTCATCATGTATCCTGGCTGGAAGGCTTCACCTGCATTTGATCATGTAATACTCACAACTTCTCACTGCTCACAAACAAACAATATGATAGCTCTGATCTACAAAAGGAAGAAGCGAAGTTAAGACATGCTGTTCAGCTAGTCCAAAGAGAATGGCAAACCTAGGGTTCAGACTCAGGTCTGTTGACTAGAGGCTATGCTCTTAACGTTCACATTGTGCTTGGAAGGTGTTAAACAGGATGCATTATGAGAAGAATGAGAAATTGGTATTTCTTAGGGTAACAATTCAGGCTTCCCTGGTGGCTCACAACGTAAAGAATCTGCCTGCAATGCAGAAGACCCAGGTTCAATCCCTGGGTAGGGAAGATCCCCTGGAGAAGGGAATGCCTGCTCAATCCAGTATGTTTGCCTGGAGAATTCCACGGACAGAGAAGCCTGGTGGGCTACAGTCCATGCAGTCACAAAAAGTCAGACACACTGAGTGACTAAGCACACACACACATACACAGGGTAACAATCTGTTGGAGAGGTACACTTTAAAATGACCCTTAAAGGAGGTTCATTTGTTTCCTGAAGGGTGCCTCCCCAGAGGATGAGAAACAGTAAAGTTTGAAAGCTTGCCCATTAGAAATTTCAAAATTTCATAGTGATTAAGTAACAAGTTATTTTACCAAGAAACATGACCATGTTATTTTCAAGGGCTTAAGGGGAATAAACATTCCCTAATCCTCATGGAGACCTGTAAAAGCTCCTCATTGAGAGGTTATTCAAGCCTATGTTTTAGCTCATCACGTGGCTTGCAAATCTCTTTCTGTCCACATGGACATGCTTCCTCTTTAAAGATGAAGATGTAAAACAGAGGGTCTGTGGGACTTCCTGGAGGTTCAGTAGTTAAGACTTTGACTCCCAAGGCAGGGGATGTAGGGTTCATCCTTGGCCAGGGACCTAAGATCTCACATGCCATGCAGACCCCCAAAAAAGCTAAGACATAAAACAGAAGCAATATCATAACAAATTCAATAAAGACTTTAAAAATAGTCGACATCAAAAAAAGAAAAATCAAATAACATGGGAGAGTGTGTTCTAGAAGTTTCTATTTGAAGCACTTGAAGTGTTCAAGTGATGTAAATGGTATGTTTCATGTGTATGTATATATATATATGTGCTTCCCTGGTGACTCAGCAATAAAGAATCCACCTGCAATGCAGGAGACTCAGGAGATATGAGTCTAATCCCTGGGTTGGGAAGATCCCCTGAAGGAGAGCGTGGCAACCCACTCCAGTATCCTTGCCTGGGAAATCCCATGGACAGAGGAGGCTGGCTGGCTACAGTCCATAGGGTTGCAAAGAGTTGGACACAACTGAAGCAACTTTGCACACATCCACACATGGGTTTATAAACATGTCTCTGTTTCATGCTTGTGAATACGTATTTAATTATATGTGTGTGCAACTGAAGATACCATAAATAATTCTTTTTACACTCTTTTACATTAAGAGCATGGTTTACCAACAATAGAAATGATACAGGCATTAGTCACTGGAAAAGGCATCTTTCTCCTTTGAAATCTATGACTGGAGTATGGAGTGATGAGCAAGACAAAACACCAGTTAACCCTTACACCTAGCTCTGCCTTCTAAAGGAGAAAAATAAGGGCTGCTGAACACATTCATCTCACTGCCTCAATTACTTGAAGAGGATAATCAGCTTAACACTATAAGGATGATGTTGAATGTGTGTTGATTTTTCTTTGCTATTGATTGCCTGCTTTGACATAGTATGCTCATTATCATGCACTAAGGAACCACCTGGCGCCATTGTCTATCTTAACTATTCACACATCAGGTGATCATTCTTTTTGTGGGTTTTTCCCTTCATTGTCACTGATACATATGCCTAGAACTTAAGCCATGGCTTACTGGTTTAAGTAACATAGTTCATATTTTAAAATATTGTTTGATGAAGACAATACAGTTTTAGACAAAAATCTTCTCTGGAAATCCAATGGCAAATCTTTCTAGAGTGTATTTTTTTTTTCACATTTTTCTCAAGAAAAGTGCTGTTTCTCCTTTTCGGTGACACTTCAGTCCCTTCCCAGGTAAATGTACATGTGTAAGTTGTAGGTGCATCACAGCTCACATTAATACATTAATGTCTTTTTGTAAACAATCAAAATGTGTGTATATGTTTATTGAATAGCAATTATAAAGAGAAGTATTATTGTCACAAAGAAGCACATGCTTACTTAGGGCTCTTGCGTCTACTTACTCACCTGTCTACCTGCATCAGGCAGGCAATATGTGGTCCCCAGGTAATTAGAAATGCTTCTGCCTGCATTTGGGACCCCTGAAGCCTAGACCTCCCTTTTGCAGCTCCAGCACCTGAATTGCTCATGAAGAGAGTTTCTGCAAACCTTGTAACAGTCCTGGTGAGCAGTGCCCATCAAGTCAAAATCCTGCCAAAGACTGGTCCCAACCAACTCCTGACCTTCAGTGAGGAAGTTCAAGAGCATCAGCCTTTGCTGCTTTGCATGTGGTGTGCTCAGTCGCTTCAGCTGTGTCTGACTTTGCGACCCTATGGACTGTAGCCTGCCAGGCTCCTCTGTCCATGGGATTCTCCAGGCAAGAATATTAGAATGGGTTGCCATACCCTTCTCCAGGGGATCTTCCCAACTCAGGGATCGAACTTGCATCTCTTATGTCTCCTTCATTGGCAGGTGGGTTCTTTACCACTAGCTCCACCTGGAAATAATGCACATTTTATAAAAAGGTTCAACTGTGCTGACTGCCCACAGTCTAGTAGAGAACATCCCCACATCAACTTGGCACTTTTCTGACCACGAGCCAACAGAAGCCAAGCCCCTGGGCATCCTGAAAACCCCTGAGTATCCCCAACCCTAACTAAACTTGAGGGTTCAAAGTTAGTCTGTGCCTTCTCACCTGCCATCCAATGCTCTTGGGACTGAGCTTCTGAAGGCCACCATGAGCACAGACCTTCCATCCTTTCCCTGTGTGTCCACACTAATGCGAAGTTCGCAGGTTCGCATCTCTCCTGATGCTTTGTAATTTGCCATATTTGCCTCAATGAGTTGCACCACTGCACTGCTTACAGCTCGAATACCACCTCGCTTTCCTTCTGCAATAACCCACTTACTCAACTGACTGATGGTGAGTCCCCCACAGGCACCAAGAGCACCAGCTCATCAGCTTATGGCAGATACTCTCACATGGAAATGAGTCTCTAGCAGTTGTTAATTAGTCTTTAGAGTTGGACACAATTTGGTGACTAAACAGCAACAAATTTCCTCAACCAGAGAATGTGGCAGTTGCTTCTTCATAGAGAAGCCAGAGCTTGCCCTCTCTGGAGATAACAGACTTCAAGATTGAAAGAATGTCAAATTTAAAAACAGAATTGACAGATGAGTTACAGCTCAGAAATATAACTGTGCCTTCTAAACTAGGAGAAATACACTAGTTGTTGAGATATTTGATCTGAAATGGGAATATTTAAGAAAGGACTCATTGTTGGTGGACACTATGTACAGTAATGTTTATTATCTCATACTTTCTTCCAACATACAGCAGTCTGGTGACTGCTCTGAAAGAGTAAGTTTTCCCTGCAAAGGAAGAAGCTAGTTCTAAAGAAAAAGTTCTGTACCACACATCCCTTCCCCCCAAACACACAAGCACACTGTGGTTTTAGGTCTGTTAGGAATCAACCAGGACAATAAGATTTAGAATTTCAGGCAAGCTAATACTATCGCTTCATTGCTTTATGTTGAAGACCAGTATAACCAATGAACTGACTAGTTTTTATTTTCATACAAAAAAATATGGGGCTCTGTGGTGACCTAAATGGGAAGGAAATTAAAAAAAAGAGGGGATATATGTATACATATGACTGATTCATTTTACTGTAAAATGTAAAGCAGAAACTAAAACAACATTGTAAAGCCACTGTGCTCTAATAAAAAATGTTTAAAAAGTGTGGGGCACCTTGGGTGTTTGTAGACATTTATCATTTTTCTCCTCTCAGGTAACCCAGAAACCGGATTTTTTTTAATTTTTAAATTTTTATTTTATATTGGAGTATAGTTGAAGAAATGGATTTTTTTAGTACTCAGGCCTCTATATTTCTCTACATAATTTGCAAGCTTCCAGCCAGCCTATGGCTACTTAATAAGCAATGAAAAGAGGGTAAATTTTCATAGAAGGCTCCATCTTGGTCACAAGGACCATGGTAATCCTGAGACTTTCTGAATCTTTATTGTCCACTGGGTGCTTTTAGTGAACTAAGAGCTACAAATGTGGGTTGCAAGGTGCAACATAAGAAAAGTATCGAGTAGAAGGTGGTGGAAAGGCTGCTGTGATGAACTTGCTCTTCTTTCTTTAAAGCATAGCATCCTCTTTTGTAGAAGTTGGTCTTCGGGTTTCCCTGTAGCTCTGACCTGGTTTCTGCCTGCCCTTCTTCCTTCAGATGACGAAGGCACCAGGGCAGAGGTTCACTGGGGTTTTGCACATGATGGGCAGAGTGTGTTATGACATCAATGCAGTTAGGTGCAGAGCAGAGGCCCAGGATTCAGGAAGCTAGATCTTGAGATTTCATACTGCTAAAACCTACCATCAGATATCAAGTCACCTATCATCTGGTTAATTTATATATTCATGTAGCTGAAACAAAACCGTCTTCAGGGTTTATCACTGACATCTCTCCAACCAGACTTGCTCCCACCATCAAATCAATGTCAACATACAGAATGAAAACACACCCACCCCAACACAAAGTGTTCTTTCACTTGGCTTCGTAGCATTGATTTATGTCCCCTTTTTCCTCCCCACCTCCATTTTTCCTTAGACTCAAGAAGCAGCTTCATTTCCTGGTTATGTTTCTTATTTGCTGTGCAAATCAGTTATTCTCTCTGAGTTTCAGTTTTCAGATGAGAAAAAATGAAAGAAAAAATGCTCGCTTCATAGAGCTCTTGTGGGAATCAAATTAGCGATTTCTACATGAAAGTACTTTAATGAAGGATATAGAAAGTATAAACACCTCCCACAACTGGGAGTACATACTTCCTCAAATGTGTAGGCATCCTCTCTCCAGTCCAACATCAAAATACCCCTAATGAACCACATCTTTAGTAGTATCCATGGGACCTAGGTTTATTCCCCCCAAAATGAGCTGCCTGTTAGTATGTCCAATGGGGACTGAGTAGCTATTTTTCTGACGCTCAGAATTTTAAAAAATTTCTACTTATTTTTATAAATCAAGCCTCTTCCCCAGAGCCAAGCTGAACATATTCAAAGGCGATTATTATGCCTTACATTCTGGGCTCCATCTTGACCAGCATAAGCTTCACTTGGATTAAAAACAATGCCGTTTAAAAAAAAAAAAAAAAGAGGCCGGGAATCTGAAGAGAAATATTGTTGTTATGCTTTATGAAATGAAAAACTGGGTTTTGGATTGTAAAGAGTCAAACCCCTCCCTTGCCTGAGTTATCATGCTAGCCCATTGCTTCCTCTCACTGCTATTAGCTTCTCATAATGTAAAACATTTCTTCATTTCCAGCAGATAATACTTTCAGTGAAAAGGTAATTTTTGAAGTCTATTACTTGCATTCTTAGAGAAGAGCACAATGTAGCATTTTGTTCTAATATGCCATTGAAATTGTTTGAGTAGGTACACCATAGAATCAAATACAAAATGTCAAAGTGGTTTCCATTAGCTATGCACATGTGCACTGCTTCCCTTAATGGCTGTTTTTGTTCTTTTCCTTCATCTTTGCATCTATAAGATGAAATGATTCAATTGATGTAACTGAAAAGTACATTGAAAAGGTAGAGAGCAAATTACAAAAGCATCAAGCCACAATTTCACCCACGTACTTCATTTTATAATGAAGTTTAATAATGATAGAAGCTGTCGCTAGATTTAAACATCAGTCATTTCAGCAATTGTAGTTAATGTGAATATCTCATACCGAGTAATGTTTTATAAAAACATGGCAAGGATTGTGTATTATATTGAACTGAAATGTCATAATGAAATCTTAACTAGATGCTATTATTGTAATATATATTATGTTAAGAGAAATTTACTTCAACTTGAAAAGATAAGTACTATGTTTCCTTCAATATCCTAAGTTCAGATAAAATCATTTTACTTGGAAGAAAGTTTTTTTTTTTCCTTTCTAGACTTAGTATGAGCACAAATAAACACCTACTACTTATTACAATAGGTGTTGTGTTGATGTATCTTGGTGGTAAATACACAATGAAAACATAATGATTTATTTTTCTTTGATGGAATAGTAATGTTTGAAAGAAATCTGTGGTGTTTATGCAGTATATATTTTTCAAGCGCCCAAAGTATTTGGGTTGTCTCTTTATCTTGGGAGAGAAAAGATCTTCTTAGTGGCAAAACCCTGGACCCAAATCAACACAACCTTGGCTACATGGGAGCAGAGCCCAGGGCATTGGGAGGGCAGCTGGCCATGTCTGCCGAGTCATTAACAGCAGCTTTCTTGCTTTGTTTCCTGAAAGTATGGGTTCCTGCTGATGACAGCAGAACAGGCAAAGTAACCTCAGATGAAATCAGCACCTTAAAACTCATTTTCCACTGCCCTCCCACTCTCCACCCTACTCATAGGAGCCTCTGTCCACATCAAAAGGGTTGAGCGAATCTCTGAGGGGACTAGGGAACGTTTCACGACCTCATACCCCCGAGATGAAGGAAGAAGCATGAGTTCATGATACCTGTGAGTATCATGTCCTCTCCTCCCTGGTCTAGTAGAAAGGATGAGATGAGAGGCCTCTGGCTTCCCAAATGCTGGATCTGCCTGGAGGCCACAGCAGCTCAAGTGACCGGGAGGTAAGTCACTGGCCGCAGGGTCCTCGTGCTTGGCACACACTTGGGTCAGTGTCTCCACTGTCACCTCACAAGCATTTTTCCCTGTTAGTTTTTGTTCTCTGGAGTTCTCTGGCTCACGTGCGCATTTTCACATTTTACCAGTGATGCTGCTTGATGAGCTCACTGGATTCCACGAATCATCCAGGACAGTTAGTTTTTGCCACCAGATGGCAGCGCAATACCATTCACGTGTGGAAAGAGGAGGGGGCGATGGGTTTAAGGGACTTTGGATATGTACCACTCACTAAGCCATCCCCTGAAATTAGACACCATTTCCTTCAAATATTCAGTACTGATACACTTAAGATAAAGAGATCTATAACCATGTTTTGTTTATCTATTGCTATGCAACAGAACCACTCAACACAGCCTACTGGCATAAAGGGATAATGAATTAGTATTGATCACATGTCTGTAGGTTAACTGCCCTCAGCTAGGTTTATCTTCTGCTTCTGAGGATGGAGCTGAGCTCTGATATTGCACTCTCAGTTGGGGTGATGGCTGGGGCTGGAATATTCAAGATGATCTCACCCTCCAGCACATCTTACCACTTGATTTATCACTGTTTGAATCTAGCACAAGCTTCCCTACCGCATGGCAACTGGCTTCCAAAAGATAGCTTTCCAAGTGGGCACGATTGTTCAAGGGTTTATCCAGGCTCTCCTTGTATCTCACCTGCTCATGTTCTATTGGCCAAAACAAGTCAAGCGACCAGGCTTATGGTCAGCATGAAAGGATTAGACTACCAGGAGGTAGGAATCAATGGGATGGGATGGTCCATAAAAGGATCCACAGCTCTGCCAGCACAAAGAATCAGAAATCTCCCCAAAACTGATTTGCATTAGAAATGTCATAAATTCATCTCTTCTTTTTTCAGTAAATCATAGATAAGACAAATGGTATTGACAAGCTTTAAAAACATCAGAAAAGTAGACCATCTGGCTGCTCCCCGCAACACTTGTTAGAAGGGATAGTTCCTGGCTCTGGCCTAGGGAGGGCAGAGCCCAAAACTCTGCTTTGAAGGGCACTTATTATTGGTCAAGCTAAAAGGGAACACTCGAGCTAAGTACACTTACAAAAGATGACATTATCAACCAGATGTAATTTCAACAGTTTACAAAGACAGACCTACCTGGCTGATGAAAGGAGGCTATTTGCAAAACCAATCCCTGTAGATAAATTTCCCTCAGGAAAACAAATTATAAAAGCAGAGGTTGCTTTATGAATACAAATTTGGAACAAGAAGAGCTGGATAGTCTTGCAGGATATTTCCATTAAGGCTGATGAATTGTCTTTCTACGCTCCACAAACATCTCTATTTTAAGAACTGACTCAGTTCCGTTGAATTACAGCAACACTGCCTCTTAATAAGACTAGAAAAACACTGATGTAACATTATTTTCACTAGCAAGGATTATGAACAGGATGAAAGTCAAAACTTTCTCTCAACATTCCTTGTTACATAAAATCAATCGTTCATCCAAGATAATATTCATATTTATTATGCATGACCTGGAAAGCATTGTTGACATATATTGTTGATTCAGTAATGAGTGTAGTTCCATTTTTAATCTGATAATCCCTCTAGCTAACAGGTTGTCATAGTCAAATGATGCTTTTATAGTTTAGTTAACATCTGGCAATGACTGAACCTAAGGATGATATCCATCAACAGTTCTAAATTTGCTTCCCAGTATTAGGATCAAACTGAACAGCAAAGCCTTGTATCCTCTAAGACTGTCCATTAAGGTCATTTACATATAAAGTTTATATCTTCTACAAGTGTAACTGATATACATTGCTATTATTCCTGAAATTTCAGTAAATTAGAAACAAAATTGGGGAAGAGACATTTACTGAAACTCTTCTGTATGAGTTAGTGTTTCTTTGGGCATTAAAATGAATATACATAGTCTGATGGCCTTCCCAGGTGGCTCAGTGATAAAGAATCCACCTGCCAATGCAGGAGACACAGGTTTGATCTCTGGGTCTGAACCTGGAAAAGAAAATGGCAACCCACTCCAGTATTCTTGCCTGGGAAATCCCATGGACAGAAGAGCCTGGTGGGCCACAGTCCATGGGGTCGCAAGAGTCAGACATGACTTAGCTACTAAACCACCACCACCACCATACATAGTTTAAGAGATAAAATATGTGAATTTTACAGATAGCATTTCTTTATATGAAAGCTGTAGGCCAAACTCTCAAAATCCAAATTTCATGAGGGGAATTCAATTTCTTCATGATGATTGTTCTTCCTCCTGTGACAGAGTATTCTTCATTAAATTAAGCATGGGATTAAGTGATTCATTAGATGAGGATAGAAAAATAGTCAATCATATATATTCAAATATATATACACATGAACATAGAAGTTTCAGCCACATCATATTGTAAAAGAGCCTTGTCTCTTTAAATATTAAATCTCTCATGTCAATATTAAAATGCCAGGTCTCAAAGGATTGCTATTCAAAACTCTTGCAATAAATGTATTTATATGAGCATTTACTGATTATTTATCTTGACTACAGTAAGTGGCTTTACATTTGGAATCACATTAACTATTTTCGACAGCAGTTCTCAAACTCACAATGAAACATCTTACAGTTGACCAGTTTGTCATCATCTCAAACTCAACATGTTGGGTTGAAATTAATCAACAATGTTCCTGATGTGCTCAGAGAAGTGTTAGGGGGTTCTCAGAGCCACAAGAAGCTCCATAGTCAAGAAGGATAGAACTCAAGACTCTGCCAGCTCCTTCAAGCAGAGAAATCTGGTTTATGTGATGGTTTCTCCTCAACACTTTGTAGATTTTGGTAAAAGGGACTAAATGTTGAGTATATGGTAAGTTCTCAATGAACATTTATCTCTTGTTCCCTTCCCTAGTGATCCCACCCCAGGATCTGGTATAACTTGCCAAACTCTCCTATTTCTATCAGCATTAATATTTTTTCCCTAGTCTTACAGTCTTCAGACCTAATTCCTCCTCAGTTATTCTTCCCTTCACTCCCAATAGCCAAGCTTTACTATTTCCCATTAATGATCTTTTGTATGTCTCAAACACACCACTATCTCACCATTTCCTTAATACCATGTTCTAATCTTCTTGAGCTGAGAATCCTGCAATAGCTTGAAATCTGAATGCCTGCCCTTGATCTCTTCTTTCCATCTGGACAATACTTCCATCTTCTGCAGCTCTCCTGGCTCCAGGTTATTTCCAGACTCATCTACCACAAAGACTTGTAAGGCTGCCTACATGCACTCTTTCGTGGAAAGTAACTTTTTAAAAATCTAAAGTCATGCTTACTTCAATGCTGTTGGGAAACTAACTTTTGTAAGGGACCTCCTAGGAGCTAAACTTGTACTTGACCAGAAGTTACAGCTGATGTGTGTTCAAATGCTCAATGCATACCTTAGCATGGATTCCTTAAAAAATATTCTGAGATACTTCCCTCTTGAGACCTTCCTTTAAAAAAGCAAGGAAGAGAAATAGAAACCTTCCTTTGTCAAATAAATTTGAGAATCCCACATGATGTATTATGCTGTGAGAGTAAAAATAGAAATTAACATATTAAGGTCTCTGGTGAGTATTACAGTTAAGAAACTTGCTTAGCTTTTTTAAACCTACTACTCCACAAATTTATATAGACTAAATCTCTCCTTTTTTGTTTGTTTTCATTCTTATCTTGAGCAAAATTATTGAAATCTTACAGAATTTGAGTTCTAAGAAAGCTCAGGAAACACTGCTTTACTTAGTAAGCACTTTGCTGTGCTAAGTCGCTTCACTCATGTCCGACTCTTTACGACCCCATGGACTGTAGCCCACCAGGCTCTTCTGTCCGTGGAATTCTCCAGACAAGAATACTGGAGTGGGCTGCCATTCCCTCTTCCAAGGTATCTTCCTGACCCAGGGATCAAACCTGCATTGGCAAACTGGTTCTTAACCACTAGCACCACCTGGGAAGCCCCAGTAAGCACTATGGTGAATTCAAACATTCAGGATGTTAAAGGACAATGATTACTATACTACTACTACTCATAACTATTTGGTAAATTAAGTCCAAAGTTCTTCTGTAATTCAAGATCCTTGACTGTTTATCACTCTCTTATGCCCCTTCTCATAATGATGGCCCTGAAAGCCTCTGGTTAAGTTCTGAAGTTCAGATTATAGCTCTGTCACAAGACTGAGCCTGTGATCAAATTACTCACAGCCCCTGTTTCAGTTTCCTCATTTGTAAAACATGAACAATAACAGTACCTATATTTTTGGGTGGGTAGATTTCTGGACCCTAACACAAACTTACTGAATCTAATACTCTGGGGAAACTACATGCATTTTCTTCTTTTATTGGAGTATAATTGCTTTACAATGCTGTGTTAGTTTCTGCTGTACAATGAGGTGAATCAGCTTAAAGTATACGTATATCTCCTCCCTCCTGAACCTACCACCACTACCCCCATCCTACACCTCTAGGGTCACAGAGCACCAAGCTGAGCTCCTTGTGCCAAATAGCAGGCTTCCATTAGCTATCTGTTTTACACATGATAATGTATATACATCAATCTTAATTTCCCAGTTCATCTCACTCTCTCCTTCCCCCAACTTCTGCATGTCTATTCCCTATGACTACATCTCTATTCCTGCCCTGGAAATAGGTTTATCAGTACCGTTCTTCTAGATTCCACGTGTATGTGTTAATACACGATATTTGTTTTTCTCTTTCTGACTTACTTCACTCTGTATGACTACCTGCGTTTTAATCTCCCCCAATGAATCTCAAGTGAAGTTGGAAACACCAATCTAGAAGAACTAAAGGACATTTAGTATATAAAAGAGAAACATCACTGCTACTTTCAAGTATTAGTAGGGGTAGTGGGTGGCTCAGTATTCTTGCCTGGCAAATCCCATGGATGGAGGAGCCTGGTGGGCTGCAGTCTGTGGGGTCGCTAAGAGTTGGACACGACTGAGCGACTTCACTTTCACTTTTCACTTTCATGCATTGGAGAAGGAAATGGCAACCCACTCCAGTGTTCTTGTCTGGAGAATCCCAGGGACGGGGAGCATGGTGGGCTGCGGTCTATGGGGTCGCACAGAGTCGGACACGACTGAAGTGACTTAGCTGCAGCAGCAGCAGACAGTAAAGAATCTGCCTGCAATGCAAGAGGCCCAGGTTTGATCCCTGGGTCCAGATCCCTAGAGAAAGGAATAGCAACCCTACTCCAGTATTCTTGCCTGGAAAATCCCCTGGACAGAGGAGGTTGGCGGGCTTCAGTCCATGGGGTCACAAAGAATCAGACACAATTGAGTGACTAACACTTTCACTTTTTCTGTGTGCAGAGTAATAGCATACCTGTTTTGTCGAGGCACAAAGGACAGAATTAAGATCTTGGTAAGAGTAAGAAGGGGTAAATGTTAGCTCAGGATAAAAAGGGACTTTGCAACAGCAATGGCAGTGCAAAATTGTTCAGACTTCTCTGAGAAATAGATGTCTGCTCCTTGTGCCTGGGGTTATTTATTTAGCTGGAGACTTTACTAGGATATTTGAGAGAGCATTCAAGCATCTCTTGGGGTTCTTAGGCTATGTGAATTCTAAGTTTACCCTCCAACCTTAGCCATTATGACTTTGGACATACTATTGCAGGCAAAAGCAGACGTTTAAGAATTGATATTCATGACCAAATGCACTGGGGGCTTCCTCATCTTCACTCTTCATACATCTTTCCAAAGAAGAACCTTTATCAAGGTTTTGGTATTGGATTAAGTGCATTTTTTAATGTAGTAGGCTAAGAAAATAACTCACTGGATTGTATATAATTGGATAAAAAAAATTATGATGCTTCAGGAATTTTCTGGTGATCCAGTATTTGGGACTCCAAGTTCTCACTGCCCAGAGCCTGGGTTCAATCCCTGATTGGGGAACTAAGACCTCAAAAGATATATGGTATGGCCAAAAAAATGACACTAGCTACCAAGGATGATAGAATACTTATATTCTGGGTAGTCTATCAATACCAGAAATTGCTTAAATTAGGAGGTAGAGTTACCCAAATTATTATTTATTATGCTTTATAATTTATATATACATTGCACATATTTTATATATATCAAGTGGTATATAATGGGCTTCCCTTGTGGCTCAGCTGGTAAAGAATCTGCCTGCAATGTGGGAGACCTGGGTTAGATCCCTGGGTTGGGAAGATCCCCTGGAGAAGGGAAAAGCTACCCACTCCAGTATTCTGGCCTGGAGAATTCCATGGACTGTGTAGTCCATGGGGTTGCAAAGAGTCAGACAGGACTGAGCGACTTTCTCTTTCACTTAGATATTTAAAGATTTTCTTACGAGGTTGTGATGATCTGTTCAGCTGATGAATACTAGTTTTGTGGCCCATTTACAATCAGCAAGTCATATCCCTAGCAATTTCTCCATCAAAATAAGATCTCTAAAACTTTCACCTTATCAGAATCCAAATTCGTGATGTATTGAAATCAATGAACCATTCAATAAATGTTTGTTGATTATCTTCTCTTTGCTCCACAAATACAATTGTTTCCTGAGCTTATATTAAACATGTGTTTTTTGATATAACATAAAAATCTAACATTTCCTTTTAATAAAAAAAAAGATTTTGGTATTAGGAATATTCTTTGGAAGATAGCTTCAAATACCATGGGATCAGGACATTAAATGACATGAACTAAAAATGCTCTTGAAGCATATATAGATTCATGTCTTTAAAATAAAACGCATGAAAAGCTCTCTCCTGGAGACAGAACCTATTAAGACACCGTGGGAGAAAATTGAGCAGCTTCCACTGTGCACCCATGTCCAACAGCAACCATTCCTTGAAAAGCTAAACCAAGCCCAGAGAGCTCTTGTCATTAATTAACTCTTGAATCTTCCAGGAACCATCCTGCTTTTACATAGAACTGCAATGAGTCCCATAAAACATCACCTTCATTATGAGACCAGAACTGAATTGTATTTTAAGACAGAAAACACTGCATAAGCCAGCATGGAATCCAAATTATTTTCACGCCACTGTAGCAAGTATTAAAAAAAAATAGCTGCACCCTTTTATAATATAGATTTGTGGAATGATGAAAACAATGCTATCATTTATAGTTTCCTTTCAGGAGGGGATGCATTTATAAATGAATGATTCTGTAATAACCCAGTGGCACCTTCATAAATCTCTCCAATGGATGGGACTCTGTAACACATCTGATGAGAAATGTGTTTACTCTTTCAGGATTAAAAATAGAAAAACACAATAGAACAAGTTCATTGGTAGGTTCAGGTGGCCACTTAGTTTATAATAGAATCAGGAAATGAAAGTGCCCTGTGGTTCAGTAAAAAACTCCGCTAGAACCCATTTTTAGCTAACACAAGCAAAGCATGTTAGTGAGTTTCCTCAGTTGTCGACATTAAAAAAAATTAACAGTATACCTCTTTTCAATCAGCTAAATATTTATTCACATCTTCAGCTTGTTATTTCTTCATTAACAAGGTTTCCCCTGCTGCTCAGCAGAATATGTGAGGAACTTAGCAAATGTCAGAAGCACTCAAGTTGAATCAACCAAGGGAAGTGATAAAAAGGTTCATAATCAAGTGGAACCACAATAGTGGCACATTTCAAGCTGGGAAATAATAGATCAATACACAAGGCTCTTTCCTATGGGATAATACTGCTATTTGTTCTTATTTTGTGATTTGTTTTTACTCATCAAATCACAAGTACAATGCATTTCTCTGTTAACCTTCAATTTGTAAATGATCATTTGCATTCTAATTCTCAGAACACCACAACAAAGAAGAGAAGATGCAACTTTGTAAGGAAAGCTGAGTCTTGGGAACAAAGGAACACAAACCAACATAAGCAAAGCATCTGAGGGGGAAAAAAAAATGATTGCTGGTTAGTGTGTGACTATCTCCTTCTAACAGGCAAATCAAGCCCTATGATGCAGCGTTTGTGAAACATGGACAAATATAACAAAAGTCCCCACAGAAAAAAATGTTTGTTTCAGTTCAGTCAGGCATTAGGAAAGCCTTACATGTCCTTTTGCTTGTTTTGAAGAAAATTATTTATTATCTTGAAGTTGAAGATGTTTCACATTTAATTTTGTGGCTGGGTAAGGATCTTGGTTTGTGAGAGCTCTCTTGCTATGACTGGTCTAATACAAAAATTTACCAACTAGTCTTTTTTACATAACTGTGTATTAGTTACAGCACCATTGTCCAATAGTCTTGAAACCAGTTTCCTTACATTATTTCAGATATATATGACAATCTAACAGCTCCCAATTATTTTTTTAAAAGACCCCTGATTCATAAACATAAACCATAGATAAATTTGCAAAGACTACTATTTCTTCACAAAAGATACTGATATGATATGAAAACAGAAATTCAAAGCATGTTTCCAAAATCACAAAGAAGAAAAAGTTTCAACATGTAGATAAATAAATAGACTCACAAACATTTTACAGGGATAGTGATCATCTTCCTAGGCTCTGAAAACCCTGAGCAATTTTCTTTCCAAATATAAACAGACTTTCCTATACAAGAAGGAAAGTCTGTCATTTGAAAAATAATTATGGGGCTTACCCTGGAAAGAAACAAGGGGCTAGTCACTGAAGTGCTCTTCAGTGCCAGCTTATGACGGTGACCATCAGGTGAGAATTGCTCGGCAATGAAGGGCCTGAAAAACCCAAAGCTCAACACATCACTGTTTTAGCAGGACTTTCAAGTCTTTAAATCCAGGAAGAAGAAAGGAGAGAGTCAACAGCCAGGGCACAGATGAAGGTTCCTTATTATTATTATTATTGGAATATAGATGCTTTATAATATTGTTTAGTTTCTGCTGTACAATGAAGTAAATCGGTTATACGTGTGCATATAGCCCCTCCCTCTTGGACCTCCCACCTCTCTTCATTCCACCCCTCTAGATCATCACAGGGTGCCAAGCTGAGCTCTCTGTGTGCTACAGAAGCTTCCCACTAGCTATTATACATGGTAGCGTATGTATGTCAATACCCTCTCCCAATTTATCTCACCCACCTCTCACCCCCACCCCATTCACCTGTCTGTGTCTCTATTCCTGCCCTGCAAATAGGTTCATCTGTACCATTTTTCTAGATTCCACACTTCTGCATTAATATATGGAATAAAGTTACTTTTTAATCTACAGGGCCCATGTTCATCCACAGCCCTTGCAGGAATTTGTTGCTTAGTCACCAAGTCATGCATGACTCTTGATGACTCCACGGACTGTTGCCTGCCAACCTCCTCTCTCCATGGGATTTCCCAGGCAAGATTACTGGAGTGGGGTGTTATTTCCTTCTCCAAGGGATCTTCCTCATCCAAGGGTTGAACTCACATCTCCTGCATTGATAGGTGGATTCTTTCCCACTGAGCCATGCGCCCAGACTTCCAGTGCTCATCTTGCTCCTCTGGGAGGGCCTAGCACTATCCCAAAGGGCAAAATTTGTAGAAGATGGATATAAAACAAGGGTAAGTTTCACTTTTTTTGTATTGAAGTATAGTTGACTTCGTATATTAGTTTCATTTGTAAACATAGTAATTCAGTATTTTTATTGTTTATACCCCATATAAAGTTCAAGTGCTGCCATCTGAAGCCTCTGTCTGCAGGGAAAGATACACCAGCTCAAACTTCGCAGGCTAAGGTGACTATTCATGAGGTTGTAATGTAGATTGGGTAGGGGTGGAGGACTGAGCGAGGAGGGAAGGAATGGCTTATTCAATGAAAAGAAAAGGAAAAGAGTAATTCAAGAAGCAGAGTTTCAGTACCCTCTATAGCATAGGGGTTGATTTTGCATATTAAACAAAATAGTAATAGCATTTATGAACAAAACAATTGCCAAGTTATCTTAGGACAAGGTCGGTGTGTGAGCTTTGTTCTGGAGGAGGGCTATAGGTAAGATGAAGAGCTTCCCTGGTGGCTCAGCTGTAAAGAATACACCTTCCAATGCAGGAGATGCAGGTTGAATCCCTGAGTCAGGAAGATCCCTGGAGAAGGAAATGGCCACCCACTCCAATATTCTTGACTGAAAAATCCCATGGACAGAGGAGCCTGGTGGGGTATGATCCATCGGGTCACAAAGAGTCAGACAACAACAAAGTAAGATGAGACACTGCTTAGTTTAACCTCATTCTTTCCATTCAAACTTTCAGTTCTTGCCCAGTGTTCCCTAAGGAAAGCAAAGGTGCTTCCCTGGTCTCCAGCGTCCAGAGAGATCTGCCTTCAGATGATTTTGTGAATGGCTTTGTAGAGTAAGCTGGTTTCTTTTCTCAAAGGAGTTCTCTTTCAAGCTGGCTGAGAGTTTATTTTTTTACTTTATATGAAAATTCTACAGAGAGCCTGATGATACAGAATGGAGTCCAGAAATCATCTGTAATACTCCACTGCAACACAGACTTTATTTTATGCCTCCTTCGAAATAAATCTTTTTTTAAATATATTTTTGAGGTCTGAAGGCACATAAAAGGGAGCTATTAAGGAGAGCCACAGGGTGTCCGTGATGGGAAGGGCTGATTATCCCTGACAGCCTCTGACTCTGGAATTCATGGAAAGGCAAACCACAAATATTTCAGTGGAGGCTAACAGGCAGACACATTTTATGCCGTGTTCCCCTTCTCCCCTTTCCCTCCTCATTCTTCTTCCCTAAAACGGTACATCTGCTACAGAGGTGTTCTTACCAGCGGGCTTATGTCATCTGAAGCCACACAATATCAGTCTTATCAGCATCTTCTTAAAAGATCAGCTTGCTTAGTCTTAGAGCAGCTTCCTAATCAGAATGGACTGTATTTATTTACAGATTCCCTTGAGTTGCATTATGAAGCATTATTCTGTTAGGATACTCTGGGAAAACTCCATGCCTTCCAAACACATAATTTCAGGAAGCTCCTTGGCAAAACCTTGAAATGAATTTGAATCTTATCCTTCCATCAGATTTCTGTCTGTGACCTTACACCCAGATTCCGTGAATAGAACATTGTCCTGCCAGGGCAGAGGCTCAATAACTGGGCATTTTCTGGGTCCCTGAATTTGTACAATGAGATATCAACTCCAATCTGCGAGCACAATGCTCCAGTGACTGCCAGGAATGGCTGCAATATTGATGCCTTTCAGTGAAGATCACATCATACACCCAGCAGAGCTCAGTAAAATGATACTGTAGTTAACAAGTTTTATAACACGAAGTTACTTAAAACATGGAACTAATCAGGGGGAAGCCTGTTTATGCATGTCACCGCCACATTTAATTGTCAATAAATAAACAAAGGTTTGCTTCACCTATTGTCATGTATATCAAGTCAGTCATTAATCTAAACTAATGAAGGTTAAGATATATGACAGACAGTTTTTATGGAGCGCTTTCTTAATGATATGTTTGCTTTTCATTTCAATGCCAAAAGCCCATTATCAAGAAAGCAGCACATTATGGTCTATACACATTGAAATCTACAGCAGGATTCTTTGTTCGGGGCTCACAACAAGCGGTGCCTGCACTTAGATAGTGAAAAGCATTACTTAGAGATGAAAACGGGAGGTGGGGACGATGCAGCTGATTCTCCTGCTCTGTTGTGGCCCCCCCACCCCTACCCCGCCCCTGGATTTTTAAGCTCACCTGGAAAGAGAAAGGAAACTCAATCCAGCCTAATTCATGCACACATCCATCTTGAAAAACGTGAATGAATAGCTATCATAAGCACAATGGGTCCTAATCACTAAAGAACACCCTAAATCTCCCAAGAACACAAACCCAAGATGTCATGCTGCAAACAGAGACCTAACAGATAATAGAAGGAGGCATCATACAATTATTTCAGCATTCACAGTCATCCTAGAGCTTTGATGGTTTCCAAAGATGTAGTAATTATTTCTTATTCCACTTCAAGTTTGGAGGAGAATCTCATGCATGAATGAATACCTATCAAACTGTATTGATTCCTATACCCAGTGAAGTGACACATTCAAAATAGTTCACTCTTTGGACTGGAGCCACCAAGAGACCATTTCAGGTTCTAAGGACCCAATGATAGGCTCCATCGTGTCACACTTAGCTTTATTTAAATCTGGAGAAATATGCCTTAAATGGGACCAGGTTATAGGAGGACACGATACATCTCTGTGCATGGCAGGACAAAGGGCTATCCTCAATGTATTTCTAGCACCTTCCACTGTTCCTGGTCTATGGAAGGTGCCTGTGTGCTTAGTCGCTCAGTCGTGTCCGACTGTTTGCGACCCTATGAGACCCTGCCAGACTCCTCTGTCCATGGGATTTTCCAGGCACGAATACTGGAGTGGGATACCATGCCCTCCTCCAGGGGATCTTCCTGACCCATGGATCAAACCCTAGTCTCCTGCATTGCAAGCAGATTCCTTACCATCTGAGCCACCAGGGAAACCCTGATTAAAGTGGGCTTTTGTGAAATTCCTAGATGCTAATGCTGCCCCGTCCGACCTTGCGAGTACTCTTCTCTTCAGAATCAGAGTAATGGGATTTTTATTCTGTCCTCAGGAACAAAATAACACCTAAACATGAAATGCTACCAAGCAGTAGGTGTATTTCAGCTGTTTCAATATCTTTATTCAGAAGTATTTTATTCTTTAGTCTTTTATGGAAATGTATGGATTCACCATCTACAAAACAAAACAGTACTACTGGTATCTTTATTCTATCTTTGATACATAGAATTCAAACTGTTTTTAAAATCATCTTTACTTTGTCTGGCAACTTTCTCCCTTCAGCTTTATTTCCCAACCTTCATAAGATAGTAGGAAGAAACCTCCCTACTTTATTGAAACATTTACATACAATCTTGAAGTAAACAAGAAGGTCACAAGAATCTATTTCCATTAGTGCAAGAAACAAAGAAGGGCTTTCAACCTAGAAATGTCAGGCACCATTACTTTCTGTACCGTATGAGAATGCTGCATCTGTTGATGTCCAAGATAGCAATATGTCATCTACATATGAACATTGATGACTGTGGGATGCTTCACAGACTCCTGGCAGGCCACAGATAGTAATTGTTTTCCTAAATGGCCAGCATAAAAACCAGTGCAAGATGGACTTTTTGCAACAAAAAAATCATCTAAACTGACTTTTAAAAATTTACCAGTAAGCTTGCATGTATCTTTAGTATATTTTGCAGAACCTGTGATAAGCCAAGGATTACTTAATTTCAATAATGGCAAATTGCATCATGATGGATTTCAGTGCATGGGTGTATGTGTGTGTGTGTGTGTGTGTGTGTGTGTGTGTTATAACATATACTTTATGTTTTTACATGACCACAGATATATGCAGCATAATAAAAGTGTCCAGATATAAGGCTAAATCTTTGTCAGTTATTATAGCAGGAATCGTCTTTATAAAAAATAAATCTATATAGAATGAGAACTAGCAATACAAAAATACACACTGAAAAGTTTAAAGATCATATTTTCAGCTATCTTCCAGATAGCCTGTTGGTAATTTCAGCTTCTAGAACATCTATTACATAAGCAGCATATTAGCTGCATCTGAATGAAAGACAGACATAAGGTATTTTCAAGCATCACTAATAAACACAAAGAAGCAATTTAAGAACTCAACTCCACTTGTGAGATAAACTTGTCTTTGGGTTTTACCAAGATTTCTAAATGAATATGAAAAGTACTGTCCAACATCTAAGGAATCAGAGATACAAGGCAATCTTTTCTCAAAAGTCCAGATCTCAGCCATAAAAACATAATCGTGCCAACTCCATCTCCAGAGTTGGATGTCTAGCTGGACCCAGAGGTAGTTCAAGTTCAGGACTCTCCCTCTGCTTTTTGTCTCTCCTGGCAATTCATCACGCATCTCCCGCAATTCTCCAGTGCAGGCCTATATCTTCCACATAGGGCATGCGTCTTCCAGCAACTTCTGGCATCCAAGAAGCATTCAGTTCAGTTCAGTTCAGTTCAGTCGCTCAGTCATATCTGACTCTTTGCGACCCCATGAATCGCAGCACACCGGGCCTCCCTGTCCATCACCAGCTCCTGGAGTTCACTCAGACTCACGTCCATTGAGTCAGTGATGCCATCCAGCCATCTCATCCTCTGTCGTCCCCTTCTCCTCCTGCCTCCAATCCCTCCCAGCATCAGAGTCTTTTCCAATGAGTCAACTCTTCGCATGAGGTGGCCAAGAAGCATTAGTAGTCTTTAATTGGCTCCAATTAAAAAAAAAAAAGGAATAAAACTGATTTGGGTCGATTTGGGTCATATATGCCTATTTCCAAACCAATGCCTGTAGCTTTGGGACTACGTTGCCCCAATCTGCCTATCTTCACCCAGTCACCACGGCTGGAAGAAAAGGGTCTGTCAAAGGATTCACTGAATCTCATAGTAAAGAATTCAGGGAGGACACCTCCCTCGCGAGAGGGTGAGGGCTATTATCAAAGACTGGGAGGGGGGCTGCAAGCCTAACAACATATTCCGACAGATACATTCCTGCCAACTTCAACTCATCAAAAGAAATGTTCATACAGTATACCAAATTACATTTCCTTTCAATTAGTCAGGTTTTTAAGAAAGTAAAGAAATTGGACAATATCTAAAATTCATTGAACACAAATTAGCCTTGCCCAGGCAACTTTCATAGGACCAGTTTTCACGGAGTCCAATTTAAACTGAGTCTGATCATAATTATCTGGTCTAGAAAAATATAAATCTCATATCTGCCCTGCTCCTAATCTTATTTACTTCAATTTTCTTCTTTATCAATCTATTTCAACAAATCTCATTCTCACAGTTACACTGAAAATGTAAAAACCATAGATGCATTAGATACTCTATATGATGTTTCATAGACATTACTAATAAATGTGCCTATTTTGAAAAAAAGTAAACTCTCTATGATTTCAGGGATGTTTACTCCCATTTGTTGCAAACACATTTGATGACTATAATTGCCACCATGGCCATAAGTCATAATCATAAAATGATTGCTTATAGCTGTGAAATTCATCCTCTTCAACTGAATTGTAGATTTTTCATTTTAAATATACTCTCCACTGATAAATTTTCCAACACAGTTGTGACCAAAGAGTCAATAGGTCTTATTATTTTGCAAGTGAAAAAGATGATGAGATAAAAATAAGTGTGCTAAGAAAAAAGAAATACAGTATTAATGGACACGTTGCTAAGTAAAAGATTAAATTCAGTTCCTGTTTAGAAGTGTCAACCAACAAGACTCAGAACTAGCAGGCATTGGTTAAACACCCTCCTAAAACAAATAAAAAGCAAAACAAGAAAGCCACATTTTATTTTGCAGATTTTTTTTTAATTTACTCACTGTATCAAGAGAGTTTTTTAAATTACTGTTTTGAATAGTAAGTGGTAATCTGCACACATCTCTGACCTTAAGCTTCTGATTTTCTCAGAGATGAGCAGAGCTAGTTAGGAACATCTGTGAACAGAGAAGCAGGGGAAACCTCCCTTTCAATAGTGGATGCCAACTCTCCTCCTGGAACAACCATATCTCAGGATCAAGATCATGTGAGAGACCCAGCAGGTGTGACTCTTCCTCCTGATCAACTCACTTTGTTTTTCTATTTTTATGCTCTCTTAAACACTGCATAATTAACTTCCCTAACGGTTCTAAAACTACTAGGTAAATACACTTAATGAACTCTTATCCATGTGGATAGGGAGGAAATATGATGACTATCAAATTTGTTCCTAAGAAAGGCATCAAAACTAACAGGCTATCGGCAAGAATATCAATCTCCTGCATTGCACCACCTGCTCTGGCCTTTCAAAGGAATGACAGTGATGGAGGAGCAGCTAGCTGCTGCAGGCAACCCTGAGAAGTCCAGGGCATTTCCTACACTGTGTAAAGGTCATGACACAACGTGACCATGACCCCAACCCTACCTGCTCCTTTTGTAGTGGAAGCAGATGGATAGGATCAAACCAGATCTTGGGTCAACCAGCAAACATTTTCTGAACACCTGCCATGTGCCAGAACTGATCTAGGTACTTTCATGGAAATTGCAGCAAAACCCTCCAAAGGCATTCCATCTCATTTAAAGTGAAGGCCAAAAAAATTTCAAAAATAATAATAATAGAGTGAAGGCCAAACTGTTTTTTTTGGTAACATTTTACTTTATATTGGTGTATAGTTGATTTAAAATATTCTGATAGTTTTGGGTGTACAGCAAAGTGATTCAGTTATGCATATCAATGTATCTATTATGTTTTTAATCTTTTGATCACATGGCATGGCATGTGGGATCTTAGTTCCCTGACCAGGGCTCGAAGCCATAGCCCCTGCATTGGAAGGCAAAGCCTTAACCACTGGACCACCAGGGAATTCCCCATGTATCTATTCTTCTTCAAATTTTTTTCCCACTTAGGTTGTTATACAACATTGAGCAGAGTTCCCAGTGCAATACAGTAGGTCCTCACTGGTTATCTATTTTAAATATAGCAGTGTGTACATATCCATCCCAAACTCCCTAACTATCCTTTTAGGGACCTAAGAGGGTCCCCAGGATCTTTCTTCCACCTCACTCCCTTCCAGCTACAATGAAGTCCTTCCTGTTTGCCCCACACACCATGCAGGTTTCCATCTTGGAACCTTGGCACACATGGTTCCCTCCACTTGGAAAGCTATCACCCTTATATGTACATGGCTTGGCCCCTCGTTTCTTCCCTTCTAGTCTTTCCTGACTCCAACCTTAGTGACATCTTCCTCTCATATATCTAAGTGTGTAGCCCACAATGTACTTCCTAATCCTCTTCTCCACTGTATTTTCTTCCTTAGTGCTTGTCAGTCTTTTGCATAGTAAATATTCTACCTATTGTGGTCTGTGTCTATCATTAGATGACAAACTTCAGGCAATTGGAGATCCTGGTTTGTTCTGTTCATTGCCAGCTTCCAAAAGAGTGTCTTGCAGATAATAGTAACTCAATAAATATTTTTAATTAACCCACTAATTAATAAAGTTTTGTTTCATAACAAGTCTATGAGGTGGTATACTTTCTTCATGCTAATGAACAAAAGAGGCAGAAAGATTAATCTAAGACACTAGAATCTATAAATGGAAAAGCTTTTTTTTATCTCTAGGTTTCTAGTCTGGACTCATTCTTCTCTGGCACCACTACCTGGGAGGTACAACAAAATGTCAAGGTGGGGTGAGGGGTAGAGGGAATAGATGCTGGAACTGGACATCAGAGAAGTATCCATGTCCTAAGGAGTAGGTGGGGCTTCCCACATGGCCCAGATGGTAAAGAATCTGCCCACCATGCAGGAGACCTGGGTTTGATCCCTGGGTCAGGAAGATCTCCTGAGGAAGGGAATGGCCATCCACTCCAGTAGTCTTGCCTGGAGAATTCCATGGACAGAGGAGCCTGGTGGGCTACAGTCCATGGGGTCGCAAACAGTCGGACATGAAGAGTTACTAACACACAAACACACACACAAGGAGGTAGGCTCCAAGGGATACCCATCATGTAACAAGATGGATGAGTGAAACTCAGAGCCTGTGCTTACTGGCAAGTGGCTGAAAAGTGTTTAGCGTTGCTATCTTATAAATTTAAAATATTTTTTAAATTTTCTGGTTTTTTTTAATAATAGCACTGGAAGTATTGCTACTGTTTTTTAAAAATTTTATTTATTTATTTTTGGCTGCACTGTGTCTTCATTGCTCCATGGGCTTTTCTCTAGTTGCGGAGAGCAGGGGCTACTCTCTAGTGACAAGCACGGGCTTCTCATTGCTGTGGCTTCTCTTGTTGCTGAGCTCAGGCTCTAGGCATGTGGGCTCATTAGTGGCATCTCCCCGGCTTTAGAGCACAGGCTCAGTAGTTATGGCCCATAGGCATAGCTGCTCCATGGCATGTGGGATCTTCCCAGATCAGGGATCAAATTCATGTCTCCTGCATTAGCCAGCAGATACATTAGCACTGAGCCACCAGGGAAGTCCTAAAAATATTTTTAAATTATAAGTATGCCCTTCTCTGATTAGTAAGTAACTACTTACCATCCAGGATTGTTCCAATGAAAAAGAAACTGCTTGCCTCTGATCTGACTTGTGTAGCATAAACTCCATCATAGTATGAAATGAATGCTTGTTTGAGTGACATACTGGTTGCATTAGAATTCTTGTGTTTTCCTGGCACATTACTCTCCTTTGAGTTTCATACCAATTGAATAATTCCATTGGCAGGATGGGGGAGAGAGAAAGCTGAAATGAATAAAATATTAAATCTCACATACGTGGCGGGTTTTTAAATTTAATATTATCTTCTAGATCTTACACAACAGATTCATGCAGACACTAATTGGGCTTAATCACACTCTTACTGTGTATTTAATCTTTGTAGAGACACACTCCACTCAAACAGGTGGACCCGGTTTTTTGGTTTTTTTTTTTTCAGCAAACCAAGCTTATTTGGTTTAACAGAATCAACTTGCTTTTTTCGTCCCTAAAAAAGTACTTCTCCCTGGGTTGTTTTTTAGGACTAATGAATCAAGATTTTTTTGCTTGAAAGTGGCAGAAACCCAATCAAACCAGCTTGAGCAAAACAGGACTTTATTGGCAGACATGTAGCAGTAAAAAGATCAGAGTATTGGCACTGCTTAGGTATAAGTGGAAAGAGAAATCTGTACCCTCCAGGGACTCTACCATACTCTGCGCTTCTCTCCACTGGGATGTGTGACTCTTTCTGGCCTGTTTCTTCCATGTATTGAGAATATATTGGGATTGTCACTTATACACTACTGATACTATGTTTAAGATGGATACTGATGGTGAAGCTGAAGTTCAATACTCACCTGTTGTGAGTAGCCACCTGTTGTGAAGAGCCAACTGTTTGGAAAAGACCCTGGTGCTGGGAAAGACTGAGGGCAGAAAGAGAAGGGGACGGCAGAGGATGAGATGGATAGCAGAACCAGCTCAATGGACATGAATCTGAGCAAACTTTGGGAGATAGTAAAGGGCAGAGGAGCCTGCTGTACTGCAGTCCATGGGATCGTGAAGATTCAGACACAACTTAGCGACTGAACAGCAATAATAAAATAGATAACTAATGAGAATAGACTGCGTAGCAAAGAAAACTCTAAATTAATGCACTGTGGTGACCTGAATGGGAAGGAAATCCAAAACAGAGGGGATACATGTATGTGCTAAGTCATTTCAGTAGTGTCCGACTCTTTGTGACTCCATGAACTGTAGCCAGCCAGACTCCTCTGTCCATGGGATTCTTCAGGCAAGAATACTAGAGTGGGCTGCCATGGCCTCCTCCAGGGGATCTTCCCAACCCATGGATTGAACCTGTGTCTCTTGGGTCTGCTACGCTGGCAGATGGGTTCTTTACCACTAGCACCACATGTATATGTATGGATTATTCATTTTGCTATACAGAGAGTTGGACATGACTCAGTGACTTCACTTTCACTTTTCACTTTCATGCATTGGAGAAGGAAATGGCAACCCACTCCAGTGTTCTTGCCTGGAGAATCCCAGGGACGGCGGAGCCTGGTGGGCTACCGTTTATGGGGTCGCACAGAGTTGGACACGACTGAAGCGACTTAGCAGCAGCAGCAGAAGCAGCAGCAGTAGAAACTAACACAACATTGTAAAGCAACTATAAGTTCAGCTCAGTCACTCAGTCATGTCCGACTCTTTGAGACCCCATGTACTGTAGCACTCCAGGCTTCCCTGTCCATCACCAACTCATGGAACTTGCTCAAACTCATGTCCATCAAGTCAGTGATGCCATCCAACCATCTCATCTTTTTTCTTCCCCAAGCAACTATACTCCAAATCAAAATTATTAAAAAAAAAAAAAATACAGCCCCCAGCAGCTTCTGTCCCTGGCATCTCAAAGCTTCGCCACTATCTGGGCACTCGATATTTCCCCTGCTTCTGTTTGCAAAACTTCCAGGGGAAGATTCTGATTGGGCTAGTTAGGAAGCCCACTCCTGGGTTTCCATCATCTGTGACCATAGCAGAATCAATAACGAAATGGCCTCGCCATTCAGACTCCACGATTGGGGCATGTAAGGGGGCATTTCCTACAGAAGGGCTGGTGCCACTGTCTCAGACACCAGGAGAGAGAGGAAGGGCAGGAAAACTGGCTTGAGGACAAAACCATTCATGTCACCCACACAGGCCCATTCTCTCTCTTGTTAAACTTTCCCTGCAAATTTCCTATTCTTGGTTGCTTTAGTCCTGTCCAGCTCTTCGTGACCCTATGGACTGTAGCCCACCAAGATCCTCTGTCCACGGGATTCTCCAAGCAAGAATACTGGAGTGGGTTGCCGTGCCCTCCTCCAGGGGAATCTTCCCAACCCAGGGATCAAACAAACCTGTGTCTCTTGTGTCTCCTCCATTGCAGTTAGATTCTTTACCTACTGAGTGACCTGGGAAGCCCAACTTCCTGAAAATTTCCTAAAGTGTGGCAAATTACATTCTGTTAAAGTACCAGAAAAAGGCTTTCATAGAGGCTGGGGTACAGCCCAGTGCCATCCATCAGTGGAGTTCCTGTGAAGATCTTCAACAGCTGGTATTTAAACACGTCAATTTTACTGAGAACTCTTTTAGTCCATTTTTGCCAATGCTTCCCACAAGTAAACTAGAATATAGTACATATGACAGGATCTAAACCCTTACAGAAGTGAGCTTTTATGCAACTATTCCACCAGGAGGTTTATATCCACATACTCACTTGTGCCCTATGCTTCTCTGTACACTCTAAAGCAGACGCAGGTCTTCTGATGTCTCACACTGCAAGATGCCTGTATCTCTGGGTCGTGTTCTCGTGTCTCTGGAGTACCTGTGGGAGGCTGAGAGTCACGACTGCTGAGGATGATAATCATGACATGAATATCCCAGGCTTCTGAAGACTGGCCCTTGCCCTAGCATCATCATCCTTATCTGGATATATTTGATCCAGGAAAACTGAAGAGACATGCAGAGTTATATTATCTTTCACCAGAAATAAGTCACAAAGGAAACTATGTTCACGTGTACTTACACACATACAGACCCATACTGAGACACACACACACACACACACTTACATCTCTCTGTGGTTCACAGTAACTACATTAAGGACTTTCAGATCAGCTTGGAAGAAAATTACTGTTTCTAAACAGAAGCTTTGAGGAATTTTCTTCAGATTAAAAAAAAAAGTCTAAGAGCATGCTCAGCTTCTGATAAAGCTGGGTTGATTCTATTCAGTGACATGATTCACCTCATCCCAGTATATATGAGAAAAATAGGAGCCCAACAATAGCTGCAGATTTATAGAAGACGGTGTAACACACCAACTGAAAAATTGCTGTCCTACAGATGATGACTCTTCAGAATATAGTAACTTTCCGAATAATAGGAACAGAACAAAGCAAGGAAAATTCCATCTGTTAATCAATACCAAAGCATGCATTCCATTTGCAACTCAACCATAGAAATTCCTCTTAAGAGAATACACAGACACAGCCACAGTCATTGCTGACTCCTTCGTTATTCACTATTCAGAATTCATTGTTTGTCATTCATTAACCTCAGGATATAACACATTTGCTAGGAACTGTACAAAAGAAAGTCTGACACAGTTCCCACACCTGGGATTACAATCAAAAAGCAATGGTGAGGAGACAGTGAGACAAAAAAAAAAAAAGAGGTAAAAAATGGCACATGGAGGAACTACCCTGGTAGTGCTTGAGACGTCATGCTTCCATGCCTCCACACGTTGCAGTGGGTCCAGGTTTGAACCCTGGTTGGGGAACTAAGATCCCACATGCCCGTCAGTGCAGAAAAAAAAAAATTTTTTTTTAAGTTCTTTTAAAAAATGGCACACGGAGAAGAGAAATCCATTATGGAAATGTAAACTATGATGGAAATTTGAATTCTTGTTTGGGGTTAAATTACTATCAAATATTAGAAAGCAGCTTAAGTGTTCAGAAAATGTAATATTCCAGTGAATCAAAAGAAGGGAGAAAAAATAAAAAGAACTGTAAATCCCTTCAGGTCAGAGACAATGGTTTTGTTTCTCTTTTTTATTTCTCTTTTTATTCCTCACAATCCCTAACATGAAATACATACATCAACACCTCCAGACTTCAGACAGATATCTGTTTGACCTTGAACGATTAGCATCACAAGGTAGAATAAGTAAAACCATGACAAGATGATTCTGAGTTGAAGACACAGCACCCAAAGCACATTTTCAGAGACACTGCCCCATTTAAGCCTCACCCCGACCCTGTAACTAATACCCTATCTTCCAGAGAGGAAAACGGAAGATAAGTAGCTTTATTCAGATCACACTCTAAGAAGAAGATTTAGGAGCAGAAATAAGGGGAGCGTTTGAGGTCTCTTTCAGAATTAATCAGCAGATGTCCACCTAGCCCTTATATCAGAGAAATCAAAGAAATGGAATCAAATCAAAGACATGCAAAACAAAGAAATGTAAGTCCTAACCACCTTTGAAAGCTGAATCCTTGACAATATCAACAAGCTAACCTGAGGATAAGGCAGGTAGAGATGTTTGCTCACCATAGTACTGCAGAATGCTTCCAAGCCAATGTCAGTAGCATATTGGAACGGACAGACAAAGTCAGGATGTGGGTGACGTTTTGGAATCTAGTTTAAGACAGGTCTTTCAGTGTGAGAGGTTGGCAGGAATTAGGTGAAATGTCAATATAACAGTTTAAGATTGGTAGACAAAGCAAGGAGGATACGTTGGTACACATGCAGAAGGGTGTTGGGGAATAAATAGTCATTTGTGCTATCTGTTCAATAATTGAGGGCTTCCCCAATGGCTCAGCAGTAAAGAATTCACCTCCAATGCAGGGGCCATAGGAGATGCAGGTTCGATCCCTGAGCCAGGAAGATCCCCTGGAGGAGGGCTATGCAACCCACTCCAGTACTCTTGTCTGGAGAATCCCATGGACAGCTATGCAACCCACTCCAGTACTCTTGTCTGGAGAATCCCATGGACAGAGGAGCCTGGCAGGCAACAGCCCATAGGGTCGCAAAGAGTCGGACTTGACTGAAGTGACTTAGCACACGTGCACACATTCAGTAATTGAACAATGTGATGCTCATTTCAATAGAGCTTTCAGAAATAGACTCATAGATGTGGAAAACAGACTTATGGCTACCAAAGAGAGAGGGGGATGGGGATAAATTAGAAGTTTGGGATTGACAAGTACACATTGCTACATATAAAATAGATAAACTGCAAAGACCTACTGTATAGTACAGGGAGCTAAATCCAGTATCTTGTAATAATCTATAATGAGAAAGAATAGATATATATGTACAGCTGAATCAATATTTTATACGCCTGAAACTAACACAACATTTTAAATCAAGTACGTGTTAGTCGCTCAGTCATGTTTGACTCTTTGTGACCCTTTGGACTGTAGCCCGCCAGGCTCCTCTGTCCATGGGATTTTTCAGGCAAGAATATTGGAGTGGGTGGCCCTTTACTCCTCCAGGGGATCTTCCAGATACAGGAATCAAACCTGTGGCTCCTGTGTCTCCTGCATTGCAGGCCGATTCTTTATCCACTGAGCCATCAGGGAAGCAGATCAATTACACTTCAATAAAGAAAATAAAAATAAATGGAATTTTCCACAAAGTTCCTGATGCTGAGCAATGTAATTATTTCATCTCCCTGGGCAAGAGTTTCCTAGAATAGTAAAGTCATGTTGACAAAAAACAGTGGAATAATAAAGTTAAGTCAGTAAAGACAGTCAAATAGTACAATCATGTTAATATATATGGCAAGTTGTGTGAGTATGGATGGTTTGGGTTCTTAACACCAAAACAGTATTATACATACAGTGAAAATAACAAATACTTTGGAGTCATCCAGGCTTAGATTTGGGGGGGGGGACTTTCCTCATATTGACTTTCACTTGGCTGTGGACTAAGTCAAATTACTTAACCTCTTTGAATACCATTGCACCATGTAATCTGATTTATAATGCTTTGTTGAAAAATGTAATTCATTAGAGCCTAGGAAAGGAAGAAAACAAAAACCAGGAGAATTTTGAGATAAAGACAGAACACAAAATTAGGTCTAAATGCACCCTTTGGTGAATAAAGCATGATAAAGAAAGCATTTATAATCTTTATCAATAACTGCACATCTCCAAAATATCCATACTTTTAATTTTTGTTCTCTTTGAGTACCATTTTTTAATGAAATGGGAGGAAAAAATAACCCTTTAACAGTGATCAGCATGAAGGAAAGGATAAGGCAGTTCCTTACAATTTATTGATAAACAATTTTTACCTGCTTAGCAAGATTAATACCTAATTCAAACACAGGAATTAATTGCAATCATAATAAGTACCACTTAAGTTATATTAGTGTACCGACCCTCTAAACTGTTGAAATGTCCAGCATTAAAAAATATGCACTAACTTCATCTCCTTTAAAATGTTAGTTGCACTAAAGCAATATTCCCTTATTTATAAGTACGGATTTTCTTATTGCTTTAAATGTAGAAAATACATGGCAGATCAAATACAAATGCCATGATTATCAACTGAAACATGAGACGCTTAGAAATATAAAGTGACCAACTTAATGACAAGTGTGCAAGGAAATAGCTAAGATATTCCTTTGTGAGTGACAAAAATAATGTAAATAAAAATATAAGGAAGCTAGTTATTTGATCATTAAGATGATCCAACTTCACACACACACACACACACACATTAAACAACCAAACAAAAATATCCTGTCTTACTTTGACGAGTGGAGAAAAAGTAATAAATAAAGCATTTTGCACCATGTGGCAGCCTATCATCAAATCTGAATCAGAAAGCAATGGGGAATAGAAACAAGAAAATTCACCACTGAGAAAACTAAAAGGTTAGACACAGAGACTCACTGACTTTGGCAAAACTCACATTTTTTTTTTGTCATGACAATAAAGTTATTAAAATTGAAGCTGAAATTGGAATTGAAATAGTGCAGACACCAAAAATCAGAAAAACGTTTTCAGAAACTAAGGAGTTGAGATTTTCCCTAGAGGAAATAAAATTGAAAGTCACTGCTATAAAGAAACATAAAGAGACTACATTTGGGAATATCCCAAAGAATCTTTTTCACTAAAAAAAAAAAAAAAAATGTTAAGACCATTTAGTAGAATAAAAATATCGATTTACTGGAAAAAGATATTCCCTGGATAACCAGAACGTGTTTTTCATGGCAATCAAGTGTTGATATGACTTAAAGAGTAAGAGGTGAACATGTAATTACTAATCTGAATAAAGTGCTGTAAAATTAAGTCAAGCCAAATTTCAAGGGACTTGAGGGTGTTAATTCACTTCACATACTAGGCTGTTTAAAAGAAAATACAATCATTTTCTCCCAGTGAAATTAGTTTTGTTCAGGGCCAACTCTGTGGTAGCAAAATTGCTGCCATCCGTGTGATCTGAGCCAAAGAAAAACCAAAATCCATACTCTTTCTCTCTTTGGCTCACAATTATTCTCCTGAGGCTTACTGCACACATTCATTCATTTATGGCTTTTGAAGGGCATCTGAGATCATCTTATGTATGTAACTCCAGCCAGAGTCAACTGTAGACACTGAAGAATATAGAAAGTAAGACCTATTATCTAAGTGTTGTTCTCATCTGCAGCGATTAAAAATCTGAGCATGTTATACCTTGGGCCATGAAACTAGCCCCATACTCTAGCAATCTCTCCTCCTCAAGAGGACTTGCACTCCCTCTTCTCTTTCCTCAAATCCTCAACACAGAACATGCTTCAGAGCATTTCTAGATGTTCCCATTGGCTGTCAGAGAAGGCGATGGCAACCCACTCCAGAACTCTTGCCTGAAAAATCCCATGGACAGAGGAGCCTGGTAGGCTGCAGTCCATGGGGTCGCGAAGAGTCGGACATGACTGAAGTGACTTAGCAGCAGCAGCAGCAGCCATTGGCTGTGGTCAGGTTTTATCTAATGCAAAGAAAAATACTTTTCCACCCAGACTTTTCTATTCAGGCCAATTTACAGAAGGTGATTTGACTACCACCATGGTGTCATGAGACAATGCCAATGTTTTACAGTCCCTCCTGAAAAAGCAATTTGCAAGAACTCTATCACTGTTACTTAGAAAGTAGAGTCTTCACAGTGATTTTTCACAAATGGACCACTTTACCAGGCTTACCTAGAAATGGTTTGAAGTTCTAACTCATCAACTGCTAACGCAGGCAACACAATGGTAGTCAAACAGATTTTATCTCTATAAACACAACTGAAAGCTCTGGCCACCTCTTAAGGTATCATCATAATAACATTTACTTCAACATCAGAATCATGAGAATTGGTTTCTGTAAATTAAATCTGTACCATCAAATTGTAAGCACTCATATTAGATAAATCTCTAAATTTTTAAGAACAAAGTAAGAAGTATATAAAATTGCCGTTTCTTGGGCAAGACTTTTTAAATTGAACACAGGTACAAGAATATAATATATAGATGTATATATTTATACAGATATATACATATATTTATAAAATCAAAAATATGCCAAGATAAACTATTTTCTTGGCAACTGAACATAGAGAATTCATTTTGAAAATTATATCTGTAGAAAGCAAAATTGTGTCCAATGTAGACAGCATAAGTGAAATCTTGTGAATTACTTTCTAAATTGTACACAAAGAAAAATGAAGGGGACAAAAAGCATGGAATTATTTCCTAGCAAGCTAAATGTACAAACATCAGGAATAAATGAAGATAGGAATATAGAACATAGATATATACAATAAGGCCATAAAGAAAAGTAGCTTTAGGTAAGCCAAATTACATGGTGATAAGACTGAATTCTACTGTTTAGAAAAAGTTCTCTCCTAAATTGCTAGCAATAAATTAAAGGAGAAGCAGAAGAAACTCCAAGTAGAGGTATGTAAGGTTAGATCTTTGATAAATCAGGGTGATTCCATTACAAACTATTTAACATTTATGGGCTAGTCCCAGTTTTAGGCAATTAGGAAGACAAAAAGGGATTCATTTTTAAAGCGCAGGTTCCCAACCCTCAGGGTTTTATCCACATGGAAGTACTTAGAATCCCTGCATCAGAGATGAAATTGGCTTTATTTATTTTCACCTTTACGTCTAACTTCTTGTTATTCTCAAGCTCTTCTTTTTTCCCATACTGAGAAGAAATTTCTAGAAAAAAACAACTGATGATGTTTAGCAAGTCAGCATTCCAAATATATCTCATCTTTAACACTTTATATGAAATGAATTGAAGTCTCTCAGTTGTGTCCAACTCTTTGCAAACCGATGGACTGTAGCCCACCAGGCTCCTCCATCCATGGAATTTTCCAGGCAAGAGTACTGGAGTGGGTTGCCATTTCCTTCTGCAGACAATCTTCCCAACCCAGGGATCAAACCCAGGCCTCCCGCATTTGCAGGCAGATGCTTTACCTACCGTCTGAGGCATCAGGGAATCCCACACTTTGTATAATGCACAGTATATCAAGATACACTGGCTAACAATTTGCTCAAATAAATATTTTTGATGGTGGAATTTGAGGAATTGTAAGTCTCCAGGAGCTGGTCTGGTGTCAGACATCACCGTATGCATGTTATGACAATAGAGTTAAATTTGTCATACTCCACACTCACACTTCACACTCCACAAAGCTGACCACATACATTTCTCTTAGAAATGCCAGCACTAAGTGGACCTTCTCTCTGAGATGAAGGGACTTTCTCTCTTCTTATTACAAGTTTGGGATGTTACTTATTCTTTGCTATTCTTTCCATTAGGTCACAAGTCAATGAAAAGTGTAAAACTTAAAGCAAGAATAGCAATGTTGGAACTGTGAAACCAATAGCCACTCACTCTGCTAATCATACTTGATGGAAGTAGGACATCAATACAGAGCCATCTGCACAAATATTGTGGTGATTGCAACCAATCAGAAGAAAAAAAATAAACTCAGAGAAGACTTTCAATTGCTGTTCTCATTCGCATCCACTAGGGTGAAGTTCCATTAGGTAAATCAGTGTGTGTGTGCTCAGTCATGCTCAGTCACTCAGTCATTTCTGATTCTTTGTGATCCCATGGACTGTAGTCCATCAGGCTCCTCTGTCCATGGGATTTCCCAGGCACAAACACTGGAGGGGGCTGCCATTTTCTTCACCAGGTGATCTTCCCAACCCAGGGATTCAACCCATGACTCTTGAGTCAGCTGCATTGGCAGGCATGCTCTTTACCACTGAGCCACCAGGGAAAACCCTTAGGTAAATGGACCATTATTTTTCTCTGCCTCTGGAAATAGCCTCTTGCAAACCAAAAGAGAGAGACCCAAAGAGCAACTGATGAGTGGCATGGCTCATGGCAAGTGCCACCTCAGTCCAGGTAGTGACTTCCCAAGCTTTTTGCATTTCTTGCAACACCGGGAAATGAGAGCAGATTTAGAGATGGAGAAGGACCTAGAGACTGGAACACTAAGCTTTCACACATCACTAAAGGGATGCTGGAGCAATAGACAATTCAGATGGGCAGCAATTCACCCCACCAAGATGCAAACCAATGATAAGCAACACTTCCAAGCTATTTTGTAATAGACTGATATCACCGATGAGAGAATTTATACCTTTGTGAGAAGCAGCAAAGGAACTCTTTCTGTAAACAAATGGGAGATACTGAAAGCAATACTACCCAGAGTAATAGCAGAAGCAAAGCAACATGTAAGCAGATCAAATGCAATAATGCATGAAAGCATGTATCACAGTCACCTAGAACCTAGTAGATAATTGATAAGTGTTGTTAACTGTCTCCACAGCAAGACAGAAAATTTAACTGAAAGCTGACAAGAGTGAAAGGACAGCAACCCTTACTCATCTTTCAGAATGGTTCTACCCATCTAAATCTTGCTTTTAAAACAAAACCTTGTGTGCTCAGTTGTGGCCGACTCTTGGCAAACCCATGGACTGTAGCCTGCCCAGCTACTCTGTCCATGGAATTTTCCAAGCAAGAATACTGAAGTGGGTTGCCATTTCCTTCTCCAGGGGATCTTCCCAACCCAGGGATTGAACCCACGTCACTTGGATTGGCAGGTAGATCCTTGCCACCATTACATGCTTTTCTCATGACTCTTTCACAGCTCTTTTTGCATCACATTAAAAAGCCAGGGACTTCCCTGGCAGTCTGGTGGTTAAGAATCGCCTTCCAGTGCTATTCCATCTAGTGCCAGTTTGATCCCTGGTTGTAGAGCTAAGATCCCACCTGCCTCACAGCCAAAAAGCTAGAACATAAACAACATTAGCAATATTGCAATAAGTTCAGTAAAGACTTTAAAAGGATAGATTCATTTATGAAATAAATAAAAACCCATCACCAAGTATGATGAAGTTCTAGAAAATAAGTCAATCCTAGACAGATCCTACTGAGGTGACAGAAGCAAGTGAGACTTTGGGTTGTCTTGATGTAACAGTATGATGATCATTCATTTATTCAATAGCACACAGTTATTGCATACTCATGGCTGGCTCGTGGAATCTGAAAAGTGGGAATGTGGCACATAATGAGATCAGTCAGTTCAGTTCAGTCAGTCAGTCATGTCCTACTCTTAGCGACCCCATGGACTGCAGCATAATGAAATAATATATGTTAAAATCCTTTGAAAAGTATAAAATGCCATAGAAATGACACAGGTGATGATGATGATGCAATCATGGCCTATTGGGGAAAAGACAACATAGTCTCCTTAAATAAAGGAAAATCATGTCTGTCTACTAAGTATAGAAAAGGGACCATTTATTCTCCTAATTTATTTAAATTTGCAGATAGGTAGTGAAGACATTCTATAGAAAGTCAACTTTTCAGATTCAAATCAGTTAACATAGGATGATGTGAAATGCTTTGTTGGAGTGAGAGACCGATTTTTTAAAAATGCACTTCTTGGTATAGAGAAGCATTAATTAGAATGATCTAATTTAACAATTTTATACTCAGAAGATGTCAGAATGAAGACATCCTGTTTGCTAACAACTCTTCACTTCCAGAAAACCAAAGAACAAGCTGGCTGGCATCACTTAAATCTCATGAGGCTGTGCCATGAAAATTGGCAAATCGGTTTGATTATTAGAAATGAAAGGGGATTAATAAGGAGAAAATCATGGAACAATAATTTTGAGAGGATGAGTTGCAGTGGAAAAAACAGAAAAGAACCTAGAGTGACATTATTATCATTGCCCATTTGTGCATGAACTTGATCTTGGGTCTTCAGACTGTTCTTTCTTCAACTGAACTATGTACGGCGTTGTTTTGACAGGTGTTGTCAAAATGTTTTACTATGTTTTCCATGTGCCATCAAAAAGAATGGTTATTGTCAACACAGAAAGACACGAAAACAAAGGAAGAGTTTTGGGTTGGATATTAGTGGATCAAATATTTCCGGTTGGATGAATGACTACAACAGCATGTTTTCAGTGAAAGCAAAAATAAAAAGCATTTTGCAACATAAGGAAGATGCTCATAAAAGGCTGATACTGGGATAGGTTTTGTTACTATTGTTGTTGTTGCTGCTGTTCAGTTGCTAAGTTGTGTCCAACTCTCCTGGACCCCATGAATTGCAGCGTACCAGGGTTCCCTGGTGGCTCAGATGGTAAAGAATCTGCCTGCAATGCAGGAGACCCAGGTTTGATCCCTGCATTGAGAAGACGCCCTGGAGAAGGGAATGGCTACCCACTCCAATATCCTTGCCTAGGAAATCCCATGGACAGAGAAGCCTGAGGGGCTACAGTCCATGGGGTTGCAAACAGTCAGACACAGCCGAGCGACTAATACTTTCACTTTGTTACTGAGGAACCTCCAAAAAGATGGCTAATCACACACCAAATAATGTGACCAAGGGCAGCAAACATGATCCAAACCCTTCAGATAAAGAAAAGAAGTTTCTGTGTAATAACAGGCCGAGGAGGTCTAATTGTGCATTCTCCGGAGTTATCAATAAGAGACCGAGTCTTTTAATTGTCAGTTCTTTTCCTCTTGGGGAAAAAATGGTGTTCTCACAATCAATAGTGTATTAGATCTGGTAAAAAAGCAATCGGAGATCATTGGGGAGGAGGGTGTGCAGCATGTAAAAGTGCAAATGTGCAGAGAGAAGGCCAAGGCAAGAGGGCAGAAGCTGCAGGGAGTGAACTAGCAAAGGTCCAAACATCCAGCAAGGCAGGACCACACGGGTGTTGATCTAACCCCACAGGAGTTGCTGTTCTAACCATGAAACATTGCCAGAGGAAACAAGGGTTAGGGTGGAGACAGAGGGAACAGGCTTACACGTTCACAGCTCACTCTGGCTGCAGTGTGGAGAAGTGGCCCCCATGGAGCCCCAGTGATTGGGGGATAGAAGTCAGCCACAGTGCCCCAAGCCAGCAATGGGAGAGTTATGACTTGGGAGGGGAACAGAGGCAGATACTGTTGGGAACTATTTCAAAACATTTTCATAAGTATGTGTAATAGAGTTTTTTAAACTTCTGTCTTGACCCAGTTTTGAGGTCCTGACTAGAGGCTGGTTGGTTCTCCTCCTTGAGCAATGGGTCAAGTCCACATTCTCAACCTCCTTGCTCATCCAGCCCTGTCACTCAGGGACATCAGTACCCCTACCCTCATCACCCCTAAACAGGTACAGAGGACCATGGGCAGCCCAAGTCTCCAGTGAAAGTGAAAGTGTTAAGTCATTCAGTCGTGTCTGACTCTTTGCAATCCTGTGGACTGAAGTCCACCAGGTTCCTCTGTCCATGGAATTTTCCAGGCCCCAGAGCCAGCTGAAATGATTCAAGCCATCCAGTCCTAAGTCTGCTAACCCTGCCTTGCCTGCTTCTTTTTTGGGGTGGGGGGAGAGGTGGCGGGATGGAGGGGGTTCTTCATTTTTGGCTGCACCACATGGCATGTGGGATCTTAGTTCCCCAACCAGGGGTCAAATGCCCTGCAGTGGAAGCACAGAGTCTTAACCACTAGACTGCCAGAGAAGTCCCCCTTTCCTGTTTTTTGCTGCAGAGACTACAATAAAGATTCTTGCTCCCTCACCCCACCACTGTCCCCTGGCTCCCTCTGTCTCTCAGTGCCTCCCCCATGGGGCCCCCACCTGATAAAGCTGCATTCACCCAGGGAACCCTGAGCACAGCAAACTGTAAAACTCTTTGTAATGTCCCCACACCCCAGGTGCATCTGGCTTCACCATACCTCATTCAAGGTAAAACAGTAGAACCCTTTTAAATCCAAAAGGTAAATTTGAATTTAGGCAGTCTCAGTTAGTCAAAACATTAGATGATGGGGGAGAAGGAGAGTAGAAACCCAAATATTGCTCAAGCATTTATTGACTCCGAGACCAAACTCACTGAAAACTCATAAGAAGAGAACAACCACAGAAAAGAAAAACCCAGCTACAATGTCCTTTCCTACCAAATTTGCTGGCAATAACAGAATTACTTGATCTGATTCTTATTTCATTTTATTTCTCCTGTCCATCAACTGGCAGAGATGCTAAAGAACAATGAACAATTACATGTTCAAAGAGAAAGCAGAGCGGCAAGGAGGAGGAAAGAAAGGCCTGTTTAATCTTCAAATTAGATAAGTAATATTTGAATAACTGTGCTTTCACTAGAATAATAGCATAGCTCCTGTCCATAACAGGCCCTTAATAAAAGCTTGCTTGAGTTAGTACAAGAATGGACAGGATTCTTTAATTGCAAAAAAGCATTAAATTAATATTAATTTTAGGATGGAAAATTCATATAAAATATGTAACTCAAAAATATGTTACATTCAGGAAAATAAGACACATCCCTTTGACATGTGTTCCTTTGATAAGATTCCTAGAGTTGTGTTCACAGCTTAACCCAACTGTCTTTATAGATCTACATATATACATATTCATATATTTGAATAATTTTACACATATTCAGTTTGGGATGTATTTATTCAGCCTGATCACACAGCAAAGTCTGAGGTATTTGATGAGTATAAAACCCAACAACGGTCCATGGAGGATAAAACCCATATTTTTAAATCTGTTTGCAATTTTGAGAAATTCTGGTTAGTTCAAAAGAGTTACTTCTGTTGACAGGGATCAACTGGGGTTTAAGGTATTATGACATATTCACTCTTAACAGATAAAAGCAAGAGGAAAGACACCGGCACTAAATAAGAATGTCAGGATGAATCGCACACATTCTTCAGGGTAGAATTTGGTCTTACCTGTGGGGCATCATCTCTAATGTACAAGGCAAGAGTGATATCATTTAAGATTCTAAACTAGTATCTCTGTACCTAAAAGAAAAAGTTCCAAATAAAGATCCTCTTTCTCTGAAAGAAACTCAAAGATGGCAAAATTAGTCAAATTTCTTTTCGCAAGTGGTACCTAAAGGGCTGTTCAGGAGGTGCTTATGACCCTAAAACATGTAATTATATAGTATACTCTTAACGTCATCATAAAATTTAAGATTACACATTCTTGTTGGCTAATATTATAGGTGCCAAACAGATTTTGCTAAGTCACTTCAGTCATGTCCGACTCTGTGACCCCATAGACAGCAGCCTACAAGGCTCCCCCGTCCCTGGGATTCTCCAGGCAAGAACACTGGAGTGGGTTGCCATTTCCTTCTCCAATGCATGAAAGTGAAAAGGGAAAGTGAAGTCGCTCAGTCGTGTTCGAGTTAGCGACCCCATGGACTGCAGCCCACCAGGCTCCTCCATCCATGGGATTTTCCAGGCAAGAGTACTGGAGTGGGGTGCCATTGCCTTCTCCGCTGAACAGATTAGCTCAGTTGAATAGAAAGTGTCAGTCTCTCAGTTGTGTCTGACTCTTTGCAACCTCTCCAGGCTCCTCTGTCCATGGAATTCTCCAGGCAGGAATACTGGAGTGGGTTGCCATCCCCTTCTCTGGGGGATCTTCCTGACCCAGGGATTGAACCCAGGTCTCCTGCATTGCAGGCAGATTCTTTTACTATTTGAGCCACCGAGAAAAGCCCTCAGTTGAACAGAACATGCTGTTATTAAGGGTGGAATTTCATGTGATGAAGTCTTTTTCTTCCCCCTTTCTTGTCCATTTTCTCTTTTGCTTCATATTTATTTTATATTAGAATAGAGTTGATTTACACTGTTGTGTTAGTTTCAGGTGTACAGCAAAATGATTCAGTTGTACATACACATGTAGCTACTTTTTTCAGATTCTTTTCCCTTATAGGTTATTACAGAATATTGACTAGAGGTCCCTGTGCTATACAGTAGTGTGTGCTCAGTCATGCCCAACTCTTTGTGACCCCCATGGACCCCATGGACCCCTAGAGCCCTCCTGGATCCTCTGTCCATGGAATTTTCCAGGTAAGAATACTGGAGCGGGTTGTCATTCCTACTCCAGGGGATCTTCCCGGCCCAAGGATCCAACCTGCATCTCTGTGCGTCTCCTGCATTGGCAGGCAGAATTTTACCACTGGGCCACCTGGGAAGTCTGCTATACACTCGGTCCTTGTTGATTACCTATTTTATATAGACTGGTGTGTGTATGTTAATTTCAAATTCCGGAATCTATTCTTCTTAAGCCGTTTAGCTTTGCTTTGTCCTTGCCACAGACTACAGCCATCCCACAGTCTCATAAGCTAGACTGGTTAAAGAGTGTGGATACCAATTCTCCCAACAAGTGGTAAAGCAGCTCAGAGATTATTCCTCTTGATAACAATAGCATCAGCTAACACTGCCTCCCTCTCTTGCTATCCATCTCCCAGCCTCCAGGGACACTTTTCAGAAGGCAAATCTCATCCACCTCTGCTTTAACCCTCTGAGAGATGTCCCACAGCCCTTCAGAAAATGAAGATGAGGCGACCACAGTTTTCAAGCCGCACGCATCCTTGGGTCTGCATCCCTGTGCGGGCTTTTCTCTAGTTGCCGTGCGCCGCTTCTTACTCCGGTGGCTCCTCCGGCTGCAGAGCAGGGGCACTAGGCGCAGGGGCTTCAGCAGTCGCAGTACACAGACTTAGTTGCTCCGCGGTGTGTGGGGTCTTCCCGGATGAAACCAAGCTCGAACTCGTGTCTCCTGATTGGCAGATGGATTTTTTACCACTGAGCCACCAGGGAAGCCCTCACCTGGGTATTTTTTACTTATTCTTCAGGTTTCATATGAAATGTCCCCTCCTTTAGGAAAGCCTTCTTGGTCAACACAAGGCCAGTTTTAGCTGCCTCTGTATCTTGTTGTAAGTACACTTGTTTTATCACTCATCAAATGGTATGTACTTGAGTTTATTTCCAAGTATAATTTCAGCTACTTAGGGTCTGGAAAGATATCTTTTTTTCCCCCATAGCAGTGCATGGTAACCTTTCAATAATATGTAAGTAGTTCTTAATAAAAATTTTTTTAAACATATTACAAGTTTGTTCTCATAGCTTATTGATACTAAAACATAAGACATATAAAACTTAAATCTCTGAATAAAACTGGTTCTATTTTCTAATGGCATTTGATTCCATTGGTGAAGAAATAACATAAAGACACCATATTGACATTAACATAAGCAGTCACAGCCAGTCAAATTCATTGAGACCCAGCAGATGTCAAGATCATCTGTCAATGGCAGTCGATAATCAAAATTTTACTTCAGTTGGTAAAGATCTAAACGGTTTCTTTCATATCTGCAAAATTCACAGCAGAAATACAACTATGCCATACAAACTGACACACACCAATACATAAAATGCCCAAGTTGATTCTCATGTGACATTTTTGGAATTTCCTTATTGAATATACATAAGAAGATATGAAGTAACAGTTAACAGTTTTCCAATAAGACCTAAAAATAACCGTCATATTTCTGATTATTAGATCAATTAAAAAATGTTTGTATAGGGACTTCCCTTGTGGTCCAACAAGGTCCTACTACCCAGCACAGGAACCTATATTGTATATCTTGTAATAAGCTATAAGAGAAAAGAATATGAAAGAGAATACGTGTGTGTGTATAACTGAATCAGTTTGCTGAATACCTGGAACTAACACAACATTACAAATTAACTACACTTTAAATTTTTTTTTAATTAAAAATTTAAAGTGCTTATTAAGACTTCACCTTCCAATGCAGGGGGTGTGGGTTTGATCCTTGGTTGGGGAACTAAGATCCCCTGTGTCTCATGGCCAAAACAATGGAACATAAACAACAGAAGCAAGATTGTAACAAATTCAATAAATAATTTCAAAATGGCCCACATCAAAAAATCTTTACAAAAATGTTTGTGTAAAACAAAAGTTATCAGCAAAAACATTAGTTCACTCCAGACAGTGTTATTTATTTTTCCAAAATGCATGGATTTTAGATGCATCTAAAAGAGGGTTTTGCTACAATAGCTCAAAGGTGTTATTAGTAAAAGTAGAATTATAGTCATCCTGGTAGATGTGGGATGAAGGGAGCTTTCATCCTGAGAATCTCCTGGGTCATTCAGGCTAAAGTTTTAGCATAAGAGGATGCAATACCAACAGGACAGATAGAAAAAATAGCACTGAACTACATATATTACATACGTAAATTAGATAACCAGTGGAAATTTGTTGTATGATGCAGGGACCTCAAACCTGGTGCTCTGTGACAACCTAGAGGGGTGGGATAAGGTGAGAGGTGGGAGGCAGATTCAAGAGGGAGGGAACATATGTATACCTATGGCTCATTCATGTTGATGTATGTCAGAAACTAACATAATATTGTAAAGCAATTATCCTCCAATTAAAAATGCATTTTAAAAACCTGACAGTTCAGACTCAGCTCATGAAAAAGCATCCACTTCCCTTGCTTCAAATTGTTCCTGTCTTAGATTTTCCCATTATTTCTGCCTTTCCAGACACTTATTAACTAGGAAGGCAGAAGTTTCATAACAAGTCAAAAAAATTAAAAACAGTAATAATGTCTAAATACTATCTGAAGGTGAGAGGTGTTAGCTAAATTTACTTGGGTAATCACTTCAAGATATACGTATTTCAAATCATTATGTTTCACACCTCAAACTTATATAATTTATGTCAATAAAATTGGAAAAAATAAAGTACTACAAATAGTGATAAAATTGTTAAACTAATGAAATTTAAAGTAGAATATAATAAAAATAGCTCTTAAAAATAGCAAAATATTTTTAAAATAGTGAAATTTAAAATTCTTACAGACATAAAAAAAAAGATTACAGTTACCAAAGGGGTAAGTGAGGGGAAAAGGGTGGTAGGGATAAATTAGGAGTTTGGGTTTGGCAGATGCAGGCTTCTGTGTATAAATTAGATCAATGACAGTGTCCTACTGGAGAGCCCAGTAATAAACTATATCTATATTCTATATATTATAATAAACTATAATGGAACAGAATATGAAAAAGAACATATACCTGTCTGCATATAATTGAATCAATTTGCTGAATATCTGAAACTAACACAACATTGTAAATCAACTGTACTTCAAAAAAAATTTTAGTCAAATATTTAAAATGCTTATGTAAAAATAGGATTTAAAAAGAAGCAACATGGATCTTTTTTTTGGATTAAAAAATAAATAACATCAAGAAAACTAAGATCATGGCATCCAGTCCCATCACTTCATGGCAAATAGATGGGGAAACAGTGGAAACAGTGAGAGACTTTATTTGGTGGGGGGGGCTCCAAAATCACTGCAGATGGTGACTGCAGCCATGAAATTAAAAGACGCTTGCTCCTTGGAAGAAAAGCTATGACCAACTTAGACAACATATTAAAAAGCAGAGACATTACTATACCAACAAAGGTCCCACTAGTCAAAGCTATGGTTTTTCCAGTAGTCATGTATGAATGTGATAGTTGGACTATAAAGAAAACTGAGTGCCGAAGAATTGACACTTTTGAACTGTGGTGTTGGAGAAGATTCTTGAGAGTCCCTTGGACTAAACGGAGATCCAACCAGTCCATCCTAAAGGAAATCAGTCCTGAATATTCATTGGAAGGACTGATGTTGAAGTGGAAACTCCAATACTTTGGCCACATGATGCGAAGAACCAATTCACTGGAAAAGACCCTGATGCTGGGAAAGATTGAAGGTGTGAGGAGAAGTGGACAACAGAGGATGAGATGGTTGGGTGGCATCACTGATGTGATGGACATGAGTTTGAGTAGGGTCCAGGAGTTGGTGATGGACAGGGAAGCCTGGCATGCTGCAGTCCATGGGGTCATAGAGTCTGACATGACTGAGCAACTGAACTGAACTGAACATCAAATAAGCAAATAGGCAGACACAGTTAGCTGCCTGGACCAGCATCCCTTCTCCTTTTACCACTTAGACACAGAACTCTGATTTTCACTGGGCACATTGTCCATCCACAAAATAGGACTATAGTCACCAGCCCACCTGGCAGACAAATGCAACCAAGTAACTAGATTTTGATCAAGATGTGTAAGCACTAGAGCTGGATGGGACTTCTGGAGGGCTGCTTCAGATGGTTAAACTGCAGAGAAAACCTCTTTCAATCTTCTAATTTTATCCTTTTGCTTCCAAAGGAAGCATCCAAGGCTGCAGCAGCCGTGTTGGATCATGAGTTGACTAGGAACGTGGGAAGCACACATTAGGACCTGCATCACTGGACCCTGATCCTTGATATCAATGGGTTACCCTCCCAGCCCTCAGGAACTGCCTGTGAATCGTTTACACAAAGGAGAAGTCAAGTCAGCTTCTATCTTCTTTCAGCCACTGTTATGTGAGATTTCCTGTTTTGTGTCCTTGAACATAAAATTCTAACTAAAACAGAAAGTTCAGAGAAACTGTTTTCAGTAAAAAATTAAAACTGAAAATGAGCAAAAGTCTAAAACTATTAAAACAATCATATCATATGCTCTAATATAATAAAGATTAAGAGCCAATAAGATGCAGAAAATAATATAAGGACAGAAGAAACTATAGTGTATGAAAATGATTAAATGTGAAATCAAATGTTAAACAAACAAGGCAAAATTTAACAAAAGGCAGTAGGTTAAGACAAATGTTCTGAGTAAACAGGATTGAAATCAATAGAAACCAACATAGATATCCAACAACTATCATTCTTCTTCTGCCAAGAAGGGCCTCTGTTAATTGACGTTCCCATAATCTCAAAGCAAGGTTTATTACTTGCAATTGGTGACTAAGCATAGCTTTATTTTCCCCTCAGAGCAAAGTCACCTCAATATCTAAGAGATTGTAGTCACAAGTCAATTGGTTCAATCAAGAATATATGAGTATAAAAATCTCACATCTCTAACTAGCACCCACAAGGCAAGGATTAGGGAAGACATCCAATCACATATTGGAAATTAATTTCACATTTTCTTTTTTTTCTTGATCAAATCACTATTTATTAAATAAATGAGTGAATGAGTACATTCCAGATGCTAGGTTTCAGAATTCTAGGTTGAATCAGTCACTCAATAATTAAGACCTAAAATAAATGAATAAAAGCAGGAAACATATCTTAACAATTATAATTTAATATATTACATTATACATAGCAAATCAAATCTATTGCATATTATAAATTATAGTTGTTCCTTTCTTTTCATGATAGCTTCTAGGCTGCAAGCAGTATAAAGTAGAAAACTATTGTTCACTGTAGATTTTTCAATCATGAAGATGACCTTTGCGAATCTCACACTTTCTTTCATAGATCCTGACGTTAGTAGCTTTAATATTTTAACATAATAAATAATATTTGTTTAGCTTTAGAAATTCAAAATCCAATTTGTCCTTCATTTGGAAGCAAAGTAATACATTTCTTAAAGGTTCCAGACAGCACAACCTTTGTCTAGCACACTTTGTTTTGCAACTTGGGGTTTAAGAAAATCCAGGCTTTGGTGTGACTTTTCTTTCCATTTCAAAGTCTACAGACTCCAAAGTTTTAGATAAAATTGCCTTTTTCATGGAGGTAAATTGATGAATTCTAAACTGAGCTCGAGCTGGCAGTGCTCAGAAAGGACTGGTGCAAACCTCTGAGGGTGGCTAGCACACAGACCCCACCCCATGGAATGCAATGAGCCACATTTTTCCAAAAAAATTAAGGCTCTGTTACAATATGTAATTTTTCTTCCCTGAGAGTCTCAGAGATGGAATACAAAGAACAAATATATCAGTAAATTTAGCTGATTAGCGTATTTCAAATCAAGATGATTATTTGTAGAAAAATACACAGTAATTTCTGTATAATGGCTCTCTTATTTAAGATTATCATAGCAATTTTCCCAACAGTTCATTATTAAATACACACATCCATACCAACAGTTGAAAAATGTAACCATGTGACCATATGATCTCTTATTCACCTTCTAACCTCTTAATTCAACCTTTAACTTACACAACATTAATGATGCTGAAGGCTAATTATTTCTGAAGAGGCAAAAGAAAGCCATAAATGAAAATACCGACACTGGTATAAGCTACTTGAAGCCTTAAGCTAGTGTCTTCAGTAATGGCACTCGCTGATTTTCTCCCCTGCATCTTTCTGACACTGCCCCCTTCCACCCTGCCCTACCCAGGATGGCTGGCTGGCTGACTGACTACTCCCCAGGTCTAGGGCTCATCTTATCCCATAGACTTAAACTAGACTCAAACCATTATGACATGAACTAATACTGATTTTCATGTTTGCAAAGGACCCAGACAGGTGGCCCTCAGGTAGGACTGGGGTAGGAAAGACAGAGTAAAGGGACTCTTACAGCACAAACAGGTGGCAGCAAGAACTGACCGAGAATGACACAGTCAAAGTAGTGTCATCTCCACAGTCAGTGGAAGGATAAATGGAGCTGATGGAAACGAAATGCTCATGGGACTTCCCAGGTGGTCCAGTGGTTAAGACTCTATGCTGCCACTGCACGGGTTCAATCCCTGGTTAAGGACTAAGGTCCTGCATGTCTTGGGGTGTGGTCAAAAAAATTTTTTTATGAAATGCTCAAGATCCTGCAATTGCATTTCCATGTATGATGCTAGATTGAAATACGCATGTCAGGGATTTGCAGGTGCCCTCGAGCCTAGCATTTTTAGGGAGTGGCCTGTTCTAAATAACTAACTTTCCCAAATAACTCATATTTTACCTCTTACAGTAGCAAAAGTTTTGCATGTGAATCACAAACAATTAATTAAGCCTTTTAGAAAATGCATTACCATTGTTGCCTTTATAAGCAAAACACATTGACTACAACCTCATCTTTTTTGAGGATGTAGTCATCTATTAACATGGCTGAGCCTGACCCTACAGTATGAATATAACCCTGCAGCCATCAAGCCTGCAATATACTAGGCCCCACACACAGGAGCCCAGTGCCTGCCTCCTTTGGCTCCCTGGCTTCCCATCTCCTTGACTCTGCTCTTGCTTTGGCCTGATAGCCCCTCCCCTACTCCAAAATTCCGTCCCTGAACCTACATCCCCAGTTCTGAAGGCAATTCTTTGTCTGATACAAAAAAAGGAACAAGATGATTTTGACCGATTTTCTCACTGTTGCTGGGTTTTTTCTCTCCCCTCTGAGATCATGCTGTGTTCAAGAGATCAGAGATGATGAAACTCCCACAGCTCTGGATCAGACGGCCGGTAAACTGCTGAGCTCTGCTGCGTGAAACCACCAAGAGTTTGGTTGTTAATTTCAGAGAAAACCAGTAGCCTTTTTGTCTCAAAGTATTTTTTTCCTGTGTCCTAAAAATTCCATCCTTGGGACCCTCATTTGGGCTGACACACGACCATGTATTGGGTTCTTAGGTCCAAGGACTGCCTTTTAGAAAACGAACTTGTGATTGCTGAGGGGAAGGATGGGTAGAAGAGATAGATAGGGAGTTTGGGATGGACATGTACACTCTGCTATATTTAAAATGGATAACCAACAAGGACCTACTGTATAGCACATGGAGCTCTGTTCAATGTTATGTGGCAGCCTGGATGAGAGGGGAGTTTCAGGGAGAATGCTGCTGCTGCTGCTCTGGGGGAGAATGGATACATGTATATGTATGACTAAGTCTCCACTGCTCACCTGAAACCATCACAACATTGTTAATAGGCTATACCCCAGTAAAAAATGAAAAGTTTAAAAGAAGAAGAAGAAAAAGAAAAGAAGACAGGTTGGCTGAATTCTAATGTAAGGACCAAGAATATTCTGGGGAAAGGACTGAGTAAGAATGAGGATCTGATTTGAAAACTTTAGGGGTCAAGGACGAGGCTGGCAAGCACTGAGAGTGTCTGGGAGGAAGGTCAACGAGAGGGTAACAGGCAAGAATGAAGAGGCCAACTGAGGTTACCTCTCCCATTCCCCACCACTGTATGGGGTTAGTCCTGGCTGGGAGGGGCACACACAAGAAGAGGATGTCAGAGGAAGCCCACCACCCTTCATACAGAGGCTCTCACATATACACAGAGAGATTCTGTTGTGAAAAACAGGTAAATGTATCCAAAATGAGTTTAAAAATGATGGAGTTGCTTAAGCCTATGCTTGTGTTACCCCCAAATGGACCAGCTTCAGGCACAATCAAAACTTAATCACTGAAAACATCACTAATAGTTCTCTTTAGAAAGAATGATTGCTTCATTTCAACCACAGTTTATTATTTTAAAAATCCAATTCACTCACGATATATAAAGTCATATTTTTGGCCTTGTAAACAGTTCTCTTGGTAAGTGTTGGGGGAGCATTAGCAGCAAGAACCTACCTTCAATATTTTGATTAGTTCCGCTTGGCTTGTGTGAGATTGCAGACATTAAATAGAACAATGCCTTGACAGTGACTCAGCAATTATTCTGTCACCGTATTGGCCCCCCATACCTGCAGATTTTACCAAATAAATCTTTGAAAGAGATCATCATTAGATTTTACTGAATTTATTCCCAATAAATGCTGCAGACACACTACTATGAATATACCTCTAAAAGCATTGCACGGCTGGAATCCGCAAGCAATATAATTGTTCTTAGGCTCTCTGAGTAAAGAATTTCCCCCAAAGATAATGCTAACTCAGGCAGACATGAAGTAAAATCATTCTAGACTGAAAATTGGGGTTTGTGTGTTCAAAAATAAGCACAGATAGGGGAATAAGCCTGTTAGAAGCAGAATAAAATTAAAATCTGATGTGCACATGGAATAAAGATAACATCAGGGAGAGGAGAGAACGTCTGTCCTCATGAATTCTACATAGTTTCTTAGCATTTCATGGTCTCCTAACAAAGACAATGCAAACTACCTGACCATTTCAGTTATCAATCGCTGAGTAACAAACCCTCCAAAACTTATTGTGTTAAAATGGTGAATGAAAATTGATCTAGGTTCTGCAGGTAGCCTGTGTTTCTCTGCTCCGTGTGATAAAGGCTGGCCTCAGTCATGGTCTGGAAGGTGCAAGAAGTCTCCCCTACATTGTGTCTGTCCCTCCACAGCATCCTCAAGTGGCCTTTCTCTCCAGCAAGACATCTGAGCTTCCTTACAACATGAAAGCTGTGTCCCCAAGCACAAAAGCAGGAGTTTCTATACTTTCAAAGGCTAGGTCCAGGGCTGCACAGCATCACTTCTGCCACAACATGGAACTTTCCAATTAGAACCCAACTCCCACCTCCTACCTTCCTCCATCATCCCTTGAGCCACCAGGGAGGTGGAGGAACCAATCACTACCCCGGACTTAATGTTTATCTTTATCACAGACATCTTTATATTTTAGCTACATAAACTAATCAGGCACTCTTACATGTTACTATCTTCACAGAACTTGTTGTTGATTAGTTGCTAAGTCATGTCTGACTCTTTGTGACCCCATGGACAGCAGCAAACTTCCCTGGTGGTTCAGACGGTGAAGAATCCATCTGCAATGCAGGAGACCCAGGTTTAGTCCCTGGGTCGGGAAAATCCCCTGCAGAAGGGAATGGCAACCCACTCCCGTATTCTTGCCTGAAGAATTCCATGGACAGAGGAACCTGGCAGGCTACAGTCTATGGATCACAAAGAGTTGGACACAACTGAGTGACTAACACTTCACAGAACTGGTATACTATAAATACACATCTGCATCTTGTTCTTTTTTTCACTCAACATTCTGGTTCCACATTAATCCATCATGATCCACGGGGTTCAGCTTCATTCACTTTAATTGTTGCATAGTCTTCCATTGTATCACTGTGCACAATAAAATACCTACCCTGCAGTCTTTAAAACAATCTAAAACGTGTGACTGTGTATATATCTGTGATATCACACAGATCTTTTCTTTAAGTACACAATTCTACATAAAGGCTTTGGTCAAAAATCTTTGATCTACTTCCTTTTTAAAAAATTTATTATTTTTTGGCTTCATCACTGAATTGAGGGTTCCACAAAGAACCAAGAGACCTGAGAAAACCATCATCTAAGAGTCAGTCACGGTAAAAGCCACTGTTTCTCTAACAGAGCCACACTGAGCAAGGGTAAAGGCTATTTAGTGTCTCAAAGAAACCAATTCTCCCAACATGGCCCATCCATCAGCTTAATTCATATTCAGGATTCTCAAAAAATAAGTTTTTAGTTTCTCAGGAATCTAATCTTCTGCAAGGTACTTTGTGCAATGAAATAAAACATATTTTTAATATTTGGCCAAGACTTAAATCCTCAAGAGCTGAGACTCAGAGCAAATATTTCCACATTAATTGAAAACTTTATTGTCAAATATATTTCATGGTTTATTCATGCACAGGAGTGCTACTTGTCTTCTACCATTCATTCCAGTGATTTCACGGAGAAGACAGAGGCTATTTTCAAAATTGGGGTGACATTTAAAATCAGGGTGACATTGTTTTTCTCACATGCAAAAATAATGATTTCTTCCTTTACACTGAATATCTTCTCCATTGGATGATTTTGCTGATAATAATATCTTTCTTGTCTAGCTCAGAGGATAGTCATAGGATCCAAGAAGAGACACCACCTGTGAATCTGCTACATAAACTAGAGGGATTTATAAATAGTGTAGATTATTATCATTATTATTATTATTCCAAAGTAAGCTCAAGCACCAAGGACTCAAGGGGATGTAGAACCCAATTGAGGAAATTAATTTTGAAATGTACACAGAGAGGAGAGAGAAACAGTCATCTGATGAAGGCATAGTCCTGGGATAAGACTGCCTATGTTCCATTCTGCCTCTGTGCAATTGTCTTTATGCAAGTTATTTAACTGATCTCAGACCCAATATGTTTAATTTGTAAAATGGGGATAGTAAGAGTATTGTATCAGATTTCTACATTGGTAAATTAGGCAATTTATGGGAAATGTTTGCTCTATAGTAAATGCTTACTTATTATTAGTAAATATTACTGTTTCAGTAGAATATGTGTGCGTGCTTAGTAGTTCAGTCGTGATTTTGGACTGTGTAGCCTGTCACACTCCTCTATCCATGGGATTTTTCAGGCAAGAATACTGGGGTGTGTTGCCACTTCTTGCTTCAGGGGATCTTCCTGACACAGGGCCTGAACCCACATCTTTTGTGTTTCCTGCATTGCAGGCAGATTCTTTACCACTGAGCCACCTGGGAAACCCAAGCTAAACTTAGCTACTCCAAAATTCAAGAAATTAGATTATTCTTTTCTATTAACAGTTAAAACTTTCAGATCTGTCATCTTCCCAATATCAGTGATATAGAAACTACTGGATAATCATTTTTTAAAGAAATGAAACAGTGGTTTGAGTTTGATTGCAAATAAAATATTTCACTTTTGAAGATAGCACCCGATTGTATCTTTAGTGGGGAGGCAGGAAAAGAATGCAGGTTTTATGCCTCTTGACTCAAGTTTGCCTCTATCCAAGGAGCAAATCAGTCACAAGATGATTACAAAGAGCCTTATAGTAGATTATCAGAGTGGTATTTATGGCAATTCAAACTGGCTTATGCATGTTTTATTTTGTGCTGCAAACACGATTTCCAGACTTAAACATTTCTTACAAAAGTTATTTAGGTTCCTTAGACATCAAAGAACACTTTAAAAACAGACTTTGATGAGTCAGGAGTAAATAAATCAGAAGCATGCAGATTAAATGTCTATGAAGGGGGAAAAATCTAGAAGAAATGTGCTTGAGGAAAAATTCATTTGGAATCATTTTGAGACCAAACCATTTTCTTAAATGTCTACTTCTCAAAATTCACCTATTTGGGAATCTAAGCTTCTTTGGGGATTAAAAAAAAAAAAAAAAGCTTCTTTTGGGGGAATTCCCTGGTGGTTTAGAGGTTAGGACTCCAGTTTCACTTTGCGGCCTGGGTTCAATCCCTAGTTGGAGAACTAAGATCCCATAAGCCACACTTCATGGCCAAAAAATAAAATAAAAGCTTCTTTTGGTACTCAGGAAACAGATTCCATTGTTCCCCTGTATCATACATAGCACCGCAAGTCACCTTTTCATGGTGAAGTTCTTTTTGATGTGTATACAATCCCTAGTATCTGAACCAATAACACAGCCTCTCAGGTAGATGTGATTATGTCACTCAACAACACTTACAGCCATTCTCATCCAGCTAATCTCAATAGTAACATCATGCAGCATCTATGGTACCAATGGCTAATGCTTCTTTTAATTAATCCTTTCCCTACCAGAGTAAGGAATAGACAGTGTTTCTCTGACCTGAGAGGACTGTGGAATTCTTTGCAAGTGTTTTATTCTAGAGTTAGATTTTTCAAATTCAGATATCTGAGACCTAGAAGTATATGACTTTGGACCTGTAAAGGGCAATGATATCAGTGTGAAATTTTTGGTTTTGTCTAAAAGTAAATATAATCACAGACAATGAAAGTATGTGGAAATGCTTGACTGTGAAGTAGTCACCTACAAAGTCCAGAGCATTTGTACATTATTTTTGTGATTCTGTTTTAAGTATCTTCATTTTACAAGCACAAAATAAAAGTTCTTAGAGGAGCATTGGAGCTGAGAAAAGAGAACAAAGAACTCAAAAGAACTTCAAGAAACAGCACTCCAGAAACACAATTACAGTTTAGTAAAACTCTGCCTTACTTCAGGTTTATTCCTAGAATGTAGGCTCATCACTGCTGTATCCTACTTAGTTATCATAGAGAATGTTATTAATAAATAAAAAGCAACAAATATGCCCAAGTAAAGGATTTCCCAGGTGGCTCAGTATAAAGAATCTGCCTCCCAAGCAGAAGATGTGTGTTCAATCCTCGGGTTGGGAAGATTCCCTGGAAAAAGAAATGGCAACCCACTCCAGTGTTCTTGCCTGGGAAATCCCATGGACAGAAGTGTCTGGTTAATAAGTTAAGGAGGGACTTAGTTAGAAAGTCATTCTGTTTATTTAAAACTTTAAATAAATAGCAACAAATATACCCATGTAAACTAATAAATTAAGGAGGGAGTAAATTTCCAACTAGAGTCTAGAATAAGCCCATTGTAAGTCTGTCCATCATTCACCAGCTTGCAACACTATAATACTCTACTTATCACTTTGTTCTCAGCACTGAACAGGATACGCTCACTGAATTTCCTAACTTATGAATATGTCCATGATGTCCTTCTGTCAACCAGGGAACAGAGGACAATGTTAGTCTATTAGAAGGTGATTTGACCAAGAGTAGAATTCCTTGGAAATTTTGGGTCTGTGTGATTCAATCTGATTCTCCACAATTTTTAGCAATGAGACTAATGAATTGACCCTGATGTCAAATAAAAAGCTGTTGAGGGAACAAATAGGATCAGATATTCATGGAAACTTGCTTTTTAAAGTCAGTTCCTCAAGGGAGAACAATAAATCCATTCAATAAATATTTGGTGAGTGTTCATCGATTTGTTGAGTATTTATTATATTTATATCCATAAAAACTTACTAAATAATCATGAATGGAGAGAATTTTAGGCTAATGGATGAACAAAATACCTTCAAAACATCTTCTGGATGCCTCTTGGTAAATGTGTGATCTTTGGGACAGGTAACTATGTAATTATAAAGTTAATGGCTTCATGAGACTCTTACAAAAAAAAAAAAAATGTATCGAACACAAATCTCCGAAAAGTTGTCCCTCAACAAACATAATTTTCTTTTTGCTAAGTCATCCTGCAGTATAAACCTCGTATTAAAGTAGCTCAAAAACAGCTAGCATGTACTTTATTGGGGGTAATTAATTCATTAGCCTTATGTTATTGGATGAACTATGGACGAAGGTTCGTGACATTGTACAGGAGATAGGGATCAAGACCATCCCTGTGGAAAAGAAGTGCAAAAAAGCAAAATGGCTGTCTGGGGAGGACTTACAAATAGCTGTGAGAAGAAGAGAGGCAAAAAGCAAAGGAGAAAAGGAAATATATATGCATCTGAATGCAGAGTTCCAAAGAAAAGCAGAGAGATAAGAAAGCCTTCCTCAGTGACCAATGCAAAGAAATAGAGAAAAACAACAGAATGAGAAAGACTAGAGATCTCTTCAAGAAAATTAGAGATACCAAGAGAACATTTCATGCAAAGATGGGCTCAATAAAGGACAGAAATGGTATGGACCTAACAGAAGCAGAAGATATTAAGAGGAGGTGGCATGACTACACAGAACTGTACAAAAAAGATCTTCACAACCAAGATAATCACGATGGTGTGATCACTCACCTAGAGCCAGACATCCTGGAATGTGAAGTCAAGTGGGCCTTAGAAAATATCTCTACGAACAAAGCTAGTGGAGGTGATGGAATTCCAGTTGAGCGATTTCAAATCCTGAAAGATGATGCTGTGAAAGTGCTGCACTCAATATGCCAGCAAATTTGGAAAACTCAGCAGTGGCCACAGGACTGGAAAAGGTCAGTTTTCATTCCAATCCCAAAGAAAGGCAATGCCAAAGAATGCTCAAACTACCGCACAATTGCACTCATCTCACATGCTAGTAAAGTAATGCTCAAAATTCTCTAAGCCAGGCTTCAGCAATACCTGAACCGTGAACTTCCAGATTTCAAGCTGGTTTTAGAAAAGGCAGAGGAACCAGAGATCAAATTGCAACATCCGCTGAATCATGGAAAAAGCAAGAGAGTTCCAGAAAAACATCTATTTCTGCTTTATTGACTATGCCAAAGCCTTTGACTGTGTGGATCACAAGAAACTGTGGAAAATTCTGAAAGAAATGGGAATACCAGACCACCTGACCTGCCTCTTGAGAAACCTGTATGCAGGTCAGGAAGCAACAGTTAGAACTGGACACGGAACAGCAGACTGGTTCCAAATAGGAAAAGGAGTACATCAAGGCTGTATATTGTCACCCTGCTTATTTAACTTATATGGAGAGTACATCATGAGAAACGCTGGGCTGGAAGAAGCACAAGCTGGAATCAAGATTGCTGGGAGAAATATCAATAACCTCAGATATGCAGATGACACCACCCTTATGGCAGAAAGTGAAGAGGAACTAAAAAGCCTCTTGATGAAAGTAAAAGAGGAGAGTAAAAAAGTTGGCTTAAAACTCAACATGCAGAAAACTAAGATTATGGCATCTGGTCCCATCACTTCATGGGAAGTAGATGGGGAAACAGTGGAAACAGTGTCAGACTTTATTTTGGGGGGCTCCAAAATCACTGCAGATGGTGACTGCAGCCATGAAATTAAAAGACCCTTACTGCTTGGAAGAAAAGTTATGACCAACCTAGATAGCATATGGAAAAGCAGAGACATTACTTTGTCGACTAAGGTCCATCTAGTCAAGGCTATGGTTTTTCCACTGGTCATGTGTGGATGTGAGAGTTGGACTATAAAGAAAGCTGAGCTCCAAAGAATTGATGCTTTTGAACTGTGGCATTGGAGAAAACTCTTGAGAGTACTTTGGACTACAAGGAGACAACCAGTCCATTCTAAAGGAGATCAGTCCTGGGATCTCTTTGGAAGGACTGATGCTAAAGCTGAAACCAATACTTTGGTCACCTCATGCAAAGAGTTGACTCATTGGAAAAGACTCTGATGCTGGGAGGGGTTGGGGCAGGAGGAGAGGGGGACGACAGAAGATGAGATGGCTGGATGGCATCACCGACTCGATGGACATGAGTTTGGTTGAACTCCGGGAGTTGGTGATGGACAGGGAGGCCTGGCATGCTGAAATTCATGGGGTCACAAAGAGTCAGACACAACTGAGCGACTGAACTGAACTGATTGGATAATGTTGCTCCATAACAATAAAGATACTGTAAAACTATTCATATTCTGTGCTATAGTCCTGTAGAAACTACTTCATCTGGAAATGTCTATTAACTAAGCCTTGAGTCCTGGTATAGTGCAATGGAAATTGATGTTTATAATCATGTCCTGGAGGCACCTGGAGATCTTAAAATGCCTTCTAAAGACTGTCATTTAAGCAATCAAGCTCGATCAATCAGCAAACATGTCTCTATTACAATAGATAGAGATAATACAAAAATGTGTTAAGATGTGAATTCTACTCACAAGGACCTTACAACTGTAGAGAACTATAAAGTGAAAGTGAAAGTGAAGTCGCTTAGTCGTGTCCGACTGACTCTTTGTGACCCCATGGACTGTAGCCTACCACGCTCCTCCAATACGAAAATGTGTTAAGACATGAATTCTACTCACAAAGACCTTACAACCGTAGAGAACTATAAAGTGAAAGTGAAGTCACTCAGTCGTGTCCAACTCTTTGTGACCCCATGGACTGTAGCCTACCATGCTCCTCCATCCATGGGATTCTCCAGGCAAGAATACTGGAGTGGGGTGCCATTTACTTCTCCAGGAGATCTTCCCAACACAGGGATTGAACCCGGGTCTCCTGCATTGCAGGCAGACGCTTTACCATCTGAGCCACCAGGGCAGCTCTATAACCCACCCAACAAATCTCTAATAAAGACAGTGTGGCATGTTTAAAAGGGAACTTTTGCTCTCATCCCAATGTGCTTTTCTAGCCCTCTTGCCCTCAGATAAAGAGAAGATTTCCCTGGCCAAAATACAAGACGTTGCTTGGCCTTTTCTTCCCAGGAGGAGAAGACAGCACCCATGCCCTGTGGCCACATTTCATTCCTGCCTCCCTGCAGCCAGTAGATGACTCAGATCCAGTGATCCTGGTTCAGATTCAGAAGAGAGGTTTCAAGCCTGATCGCTGTTCTCCTGCACAGATACTACCCAAGAGCACTGTGCTGGAAGAGATGGGGGTGATTACCAACTGTGAACACATTAGTATTTTATTAAAAATTGCTATAGAATAACTTTGCATGAAGCCATGAGGAAAGAGGCATGAGTAATAAATTTTCCCAAATCCTACTTGAAACTGCTAACTAACATGATATTTGACCAGAAAGTAAAACAAAGTTTATATCTATTTGAGTTGTCCTAAAATTACTACATGCTTGTAACTTTTTCCCCAGCATTATTGAGATATAATTGACAGATAACATTATGAGAGTTTAATATGTACAATCTGTTGATAATACTGCAAGCTTTCCCTGGTGGCTCAACTGGTAAAGAACCTGCCTGCAATGCAGGAGACAGAAGTTTGATCCCTGGGTCAGGATGATCCCTAGGGAAGGGATTCTTGCCTGGAGAATCCCATGAAAAGAGGAGCCTGGTGGGCTACAGTCCATACAGTTGCAAAGAGTCAGACAAGACTAAAGTGACTTAGCGTGCATGCAAGAAAGAATCACTTAGGTATTTGGCCTGTGAATGCATCAGTGTTGTCTCTATTCAACAATAAGTGGAAGATAACATTACTGGATTATGAAAGTTTCTGACTTAGAATAGCTTTATTGGTGTAAAGATGACCTTAACATTCAACCCTGACACCACCTCCCTCTCAGTGTTTTTGAAGTGGAAGTGTACACGCATCTATTCTGGAGCATATCCCTAATTTGGGGAAATATACATGTCACCAAAATCACACTAATTAAATTTTAGTCCATGCTTGGTATCAGCCTCTAATTCTACCTACCCTGCAGATCCAAAATCCACATCTGTTCTTGATAAAAGATGGAGAATAGGTCTGTTTTGCCAACTTCTAAAATGGGAGCTTATCCCACAATTATTTTGACAAATTTGTTTCAAGGAAAATTTGCAACATTGGAAACTGGTCCAAAATGCAGGGTCATGTGTTTGACTACCCAGTCAAGTTTTGCCAACACCAAAATTTAACTGACAGGCAGTGTTCAAATACAAGTATGTGACTACTGATGTTATTGTTGATGGTTGAGGAGGAGAAAATTATACTCATTTCTTTTTTCCTTATTCTGACTTACAGAAAAGTTGCTGGTATGTATACTACACATTACCACCTCAACTCTTCAATTGTTTACATTTGTTTAATGCATTTACTTCATCATTCTCTCTCTCTCTGCCTGCGACATTCTTTTGTGTTTGCATATATATGCGGGCATGCTAAGTCACTTCAGTCATGTCCGAGTCTTTGGACATGCAACCCTATGGACTGTAACCCACCAGGCTCCTCTGTCTGTGGGATTCTCCAGGCAAGAATATCAGAGTGGGTTGTCATGCCCTCCTCCAGGGGAATCTTCCCAACCCAGGGATCCAACCTGCACCTCTTATAGTCTCCTGCACTGGCAGGAGGGTTCTTTTCCACTAGTGCTGCTTAGGAAACCCCTTGTATACATATCCAGGTGTGCATATTTTTTTCTGAATCATTTCAGTGAGTTGTAGGCATCATGATGCTTTAAACTTAAAACTTTAGCATTCTCTAAGAAAAAGGACATTTTCTTATATAAGCACAACACTGTTATCAAGATCAATATTTCTATAACTGAGCTATCTAAGAGACAGTCCACACTCAAATTTTACCAATAGTTCCAAGAGTGGCCCCTACAGCTCTTTTCTCCTCATCCATGACCATACATGCATTTAGTTGTTTCCTTTAATCTGAAATAGTTCCTGAGACTTGCTTTGTATTTCTTCCCCTTGATATTTTTGAAGTATGTTGCTATTGTTCAGTCACTAAGTCATGTCTGACTCTGCGACCCCAAGGACTGTAGCACTCCAGGCTTCCCTGTCCTTCACTATCTCTTGGAGTTTGCTCAAACTCATGTTCAATGAGTTGGTGATACCTTCCAATTACCTCATTCTCTGTCGCCCTTCTTCTCCTGCCCTCAATATTTCCCAGTATCAGGGCCTTTTCCAGTGAGTTGACTCTTTGCATCAAGTTGTCAAAGTATTGGAGCTTCAGCATGAAGCCTTCCAATGAATATTCAGAGTTGATTTCCTTTAGGATTGACTGGTTTGATCTCCTTGCTGTCCAAGGAACTCTGAAGAGTTTTCTTAGCTCCACAATTCAAAAACATCAATTCTTCAGCACTCAGCCTTTTTTTAAAATCCAACTCTCACATCCATACATGACGACTGGAAAAACCATAGCTTTGACCATATGGACCTTTGTCTGCAAATCATGTCTCTGCTTTTTAATATGCTGTCTAGGTTTATCATAACTCTTTTCCTAAGGAGCAATTTGAAGTATATTTGAAGTATACAGGCAGTTATTCTGTGAGGTGCCTCACAGATAGAGTTTGCAGTTTGAGGAGTTAAGTTATAGGACCCCATTGCCTGAATAGACCTGTTCCATCAATACATCCGTGTATCTGTGATGCCCAACATTGGGGAAAGAGCTTTAAATTGAGACAGTCTTTCCTGAACATTCCTAAAACTTCTGTATAATTTTAAGTCCGTGTTTTAAACCGATTATAGCACTCTGTGATAATATTAGTTATAAAACAGGTTACTTAGCCATAATAGAGACCTAAACATGGCTTGTACTGAACCACATTTCCCTCTCATTAAACACATCAGGGAAGAATGTTCCAGAGCGGGCTGGGTGCCCCTGCCCTGGTCAGCATGCAGTTTCTCTCTCTAAAGCAGAACAGCTGCTCCAGGTCTTCCTATCACCCAGCCAGTGGGAAGGGCCAGAGAGGTGTATGCACATCCCTTTTTAGAGTGATGGTCTGGACATACGGCAGCGTCTCCTCTGCTGATGCACACCACAGTGCAGAACCCAGGCCCACAGAACACAACATGCAGGAGACGCTGGGACACGGGTCTCTCACGACAGCCACACACCTGCAGTGCCGTTACTAAAGACAGGGAGAACGCTGCTGAAGGTGCATCTGACAGTCCCTGGTCTGGAAACTAGTCACACATTGCGCTATGTGCTCAGTCGCTTGTCATGTCCGACTCTTTGCAACGCTATGGACTGTAGCCCGCCAGGTTCCCCTGTCCATGGGATTCTCCAGTGAGTGGGTTGTCATGCCCTTCTCCAGGGATCTTCCTGACCCAGGGGTCGAACCTGCTTATCCCCTGCATTGGCAGGTGGGTTCTTTACCACTAGTCACACATTAACCCTCTGATCAGCAGATCATCACAAAAAGACTACACTACCCAAAGATACAACATATCGGGAAAGGGGACTTAGTGAAAAGTCCATCTTATATAAAGTCTGCCTAGGCAATAAAGCCCCAAATGAGAAAATGCAAAGGAAATTGCTGAGATTGGAGACTTCTTAAAGATCCATTAGATGCCTGAAAAAAGAGTTCCATTGGCCACGTCTCAACCTTGTTCCTTACTGGACACTGTCCTTTGTATTAATAAATTACACTCCAGTGACACAGAATCACTTGTGGTTTTCTCTACACACCTGTTGCTTCACACTCTTTCCAATTCACATCTTACTTGTACCTCCACAAGGAAAGTCCTCCTTGTTGCCGCCAGTACCCACTTGGCTAATACCAGCTCATCTTTTAGCAAATCTCACCTCCTCTAACTCTGGGAATACAATGAGTCCTTTCAGACAGCTTACAGCCACAGGTCTCAGCATCCCAGCACATTTACACATCTACTCGACTCTGTGCTTCTTGACATAGATAGAGCCTGTCTTGCCAGACTTGGACCCTTGTGTTCTGTGGTTCTGAAGTGCAGGCCCACTTTGATTACTTGGTCCTTATGTTGGAGGGTGACTGTAAGGATAAAACTAGGAGGTCACAAGGTCCACAGAAGGTATTGTAGGACATTTGCAGGGTATGCTCAAGATGGCTTGATGGTTGAGGGAGAGAAACCAATGAAGAGAGAGAGACCACAGATAGGAGAGAGAAAACAATCTGATCAAGAAAAGAGGAGGAAACAGAAATAATAGCATAGGGCTTGTCAAAGGAGATTATCTAGACTTGGAAATGAGAATAAAGAGACCATGGAGGAAGTTATAGAGAAATGCTGAAGTAGGGAGAAGGCAGCGTGAAGTTACTTGTGTATACATGTCCATAAATCAAGAAGACATGGCCCAAATTCCTTTCAAATTTATGTGCTTATGTCAAAAAGGTTAGCTTTTAAATTTGACTTCCTACCAAAATACAAAGTAATATCTGTCCTTCATTTGAGACCCAAATTCTTTTTCCTATAGCATTTTTATTGGAAACTTAACCTTCATGTAGAGTTCTGGTAAAATCTAGCAACTCCTTGTTTACAGTGGCTTTTATATAACTAGCATAATTTTAGGAAATAAATTGAAGAGGGATGTGAAGCAAAAGACTTGACAAATGCCTTTGGTTCTGATAAATAGTAACAAAGTACAAATATTGTTCCCTGGTGGCTTTTGAAATATTTTTTTAAGAGAACTGAATTGTATAAAAATAGTAAATACCAACACCATAATCTAGTTCATTACCAGACTCACACTGGGCAGAGGGGAAGGTTTACTTGTTTTGTTTTAATCTCTTCCATTTGTTCCGTCCTTTCACTCTGTCACTTCACATGTTTTTCTAAAAGCATCACTTCCTAGGTGATCCCAGGCAAGTCCTATTTTATCGTCTTGGTTGATCTCACTGGTCCCAATAAACCAAGATTTACAGCTAATAATGTCACCTTTGCAAAGGGGTGTTAATACTCCTTTGATACAAATCAGCCAATCCAGAATTCTCATCTGGGGTAACAATTAAATGATGAGGCTTCCCAGAAGGTGCTAGTGGTAAAGAACCCACCTGCCAATGCAGGTGACGTAAGAGACCTGGATTCAATCCTTAGGTCGGAAAGATCCCCTGGAGGAGGGCAACATATTCCAGTATTCTTGCCTGGATATTTCCATGGACAGAGGAGCCTGGTGGGCTACAGTCCATAAAGTCACAAAGAGCTGGACAGAACTGAGTGACTGATCACACACACACACAATTTAATGATACAATCAATGATTTTGGTGCAATGCACCTTAGGAAGGAAACCAGAAGGGATCTCATGAGATTTTCTTTCCAATTAATTCAGGTGAGTCTTCAAAATTTCTGAAGATGAGAGCCTCTGCTTTCCTTCCAAACTCAGTGGAGTTTGGCTCTGAATGTGGTCTTTTTGGGGGTTTGGCAATGGCTAACAAGAGATAGAAATAGTGAAATAATAGTAATTGGTGCTTATTCAATGCCTGTTATGGGCGAGACATGTACTACTCACATTAACTTTGTTATTTTCTTTTATTTCCACAGTAATGCTGTGAGCTACTACAGTCCCCTGTTGTCTGGACAGCCAGCGTTCACTAATAACAAACCAATGAGTAGGAGGTAACTAGTGCAGCAGAGGAAGCCCAGACACTAGATTGCGACACTGCATCCCAGGATTCCCAGGAAGAAAACATCTGTGATTCCCTTCAAGGCCCAGGAGACAACAACCCTGACCCTGACTTGTACACAAAGTCACATGCCTGCGGGACTCTATGCCTAAAGGGTTCCAGGTACCAATTGTTTTCGCTCTAACAATTGTAGTTGTCACTAAGATTTATACCAATCATTTCACCATTCTACTATAAGAATCTCATAAAAACTAAATTAAACCTTATAATAATAATAAATATATTGAACTTCTGTGCATAATAGCCAAGATGAAATAATCTGACGGTTCACCAATGGATGAACAGATAAATAAAATGCATAGACAACGGAATACTCTTTGGCCTTAAAAAAGAAGGAAATCTTGCCACACGTGACAACCTGGGTGAACAAGACCTTACACTAAGTGAAATAAGCAAAATAGGCACAAAAGGACAAACACTGCACGACTCCAGGCATGTAAGCTGTCTACAGCCGTCAGAATCATGGACTCAGAGAGGAATGGTGGTTACCAGGGTCTGGGGAGATGGAATATGCGGAGTTGCTGATCAGTGGACATAAACTCTGTTTTTCAAGGTGAATAAGTTCTAGAGGTCTGCTGTACAATTCTGTGCCTACAGGTAGCACTGTACTGTACATTTAAAAGTCTGTTAAGAGGGACTTCCCTGGGGGTCCAGCAGTTAAGACTCTTTGCTTCCAATGCAGTGGGCACGGATTTGATGCCTGGTCAGGGAACTAAGATCCTACATGCCGCGTGGCATTGCCAAAAAAAATAAAATTAAAATTAAAATCTGCTTAAAGGGTAGATCTCATGTGAAGTGTTTTTAACAAATAGCATCTTTTTATTAAAAGGAGTGATTGGCCTTTGAGTCCATGGGGTCGAGAAGAGTCGGACACGACTGAGCGACTTCACTTTCACTTTTCACTTTCATGTATTGGAGAAGGAAATGGCAACCCACTCCAGTGTTCTTGCCTGGAAAATCCCAGGGATGGGGGAGCCTGGCTGCCGTCTTTGGGGTCGCACAGAGTCGGACATGACTGAAGCGACTTAGCAGCAGCAGCAGCAGCAGCAGACATACACACGCACACACACGGACATACACACAGGCACACAAAGGATTTCCCTCCAATAACATAATACACTTACCCATTTTCATATATATCATGTATTCTCAAGTGTACTCACAGCATGCAGAAAAGGCTATAATTAACGTAATGAGGTAAACTGATGGCCTGTTGCTTTTCAGCTTCACTGTGTTTCCTTCTGGGCTGGCATGAGATTCAACCTCCAAGTCGTTTTGACATTTGATAGCAGACTTTGCTTTGCAATACCAGTTTTTAAAGTTCTTATCTACAACAGGTGTTCTTGCTATTCTTCTGACTGCATTTTATAGCTTATTTAGGAGGTGACTGTAAGGCATATTTCCCCATCCTACCCCTTCCTTATCTAAAGAACATGACACTAAAATTCCCCTAAAAATATCTCCTTTATTCTCTTCCCTGTGTCTCTTCCTATTCTAGTCTCACCACAAAAAAATTTTTTTTATCTAATAACAAAAATGTCTGCTTGCCCAAAGCTCAGAAAGAATTGAAATGTGGGTAACCTGGCTCTTTTCTCTATTAACCATGCAGTCGACGGCTAAATCTGACAGCTTTCTCAGAAATATCTTTGCTTGTCAGTATCATGGTAATGATTCAAGAACGGTTGGGCGGGACGCCTCAGACTTTTCTAAACACACAGCTGATGCCATGTTCTATCCCTTTTATGAGCTGCTGTTGACACTGAGATTTTCCACAGCCTCAGAGTCGTTCTTTTACCTCTGTTGGAAGGATGGACTATTGCAGTCAACGTGAGTTGCTCTGACAAAAAAACGTGCTTAGAACATCCTCTGGTGGTGATAACGGGAATCATCAGTTTCAACACAAAGGGTCACTGCCCCATTCCACACAATCAGCATGTCCCTGGACACATAATAATGATAGAAATACCTGCTGCTTTCAAGATATTTCCACTCCCAGGCCACTTGCTTTAGTCCCTCTGCTGTCAAAGCTCTTAACACATAGTGGCAATATCTCATCACAGGACTTGTTTTCTACGTTTTTTCTATCACAGGTGTAAATCTGAAAGTGAAAAGCAAAGAGACCTTACAAGCCAGTTTTTCAAAAGTTCCACAAAACTTTTGAAAAAAAAAAGTTCTCATGTGCAAAGTTCCACAAAGATAAAATATTATTCCACAAACTTGAGCATTAAAAATTACTCCACACTAAGAAAAAGTCAAACTCATAGAAACAGTGAGTAGAATGGGGGTTGCCAGAGTTTGGGGGATGAGGGACTTTGGTCAAAGGGTACAAACTTCCTGTTATGGGATGAATAAGTTTTGAAAATCTAATGTGCAATATGGTGACTATAGTTAATGATACTGGATTGTCTACTTGAAATTTTGCTAAACAAGTTGATCGTAAGGGTTCTCATTACACACACACACACACACACACACACACACGGCAACTATGTCTGACTCCGTGGTGGTAATCATGTCACAATGTATACCATATCACATCGTCAGGTTGTACTTTTTTATTTTGGCCACCCCACACAACATGCAGGATATGAGCTCCCCAAGCAGGGAAGGAAACTGTGCCCGCAATAGTGGAAGTGTGGAATCTTAACCATTGGACCGCCAGGGAAGTCCCGCATTGTACATTTTAAATACAAGCCATTTTATTTGTCAATTACACCTCTATGAAGCTGAGAAAAAAACAAATTTGCATAAATAAAAATGAAACATCATTCCACAGAGATAAACAAAATCCATTGCGTGGATTTCTTAGTCATGAAAATTAAAGTCTAAACTGTCCGATTTCAACAATTTGAGATTCCAGAGCTGCTAGGTGACATTCCTTCTCTCGATGGCTATGGTCTTCATGCTTTGTTTCAAAGCTGCAAACACTGCATAGACTACTGGTTTTTTTTTCCCCCAACAGTAAATTATAGAAATCGGTAAACAATGGCAGTCTTTCTGGGGAAGGAAGGGCTAAGGCATCAATTATGAATTAATTAAGCTTATTGGCAAACAAAACCTGTGAATTCGGTGAGAATGAGAATCAGCATTCATTTAAACCAGTAATGAGAGCAACTGAGAGCATCAAGCCTCCTGATATAGGCACGTGTTCTCTGTATTTTATTACACATCATAGAATGAATTAAAACTAATGAGGCTGGCTGGTATGACTAATTTCTTTAATGATTTTGATTAATGTAAAGTTTAAAGAACGTGGCACATGACTATCTGTTGAATGTCATGGTACTGATGTTTCATACATCAGCTGGCTCCCATGGAGGTCACCGCCCACAGGAATTACTCTGTAAATATTTCCTTCGTAAATCTTTCAGGATGTAAAAAGGTAAATATGAATATGCTCTTCCCATTCACGGACTGGAACATTGAACTTCACGGACTGGAACATTGAACTTAAGGCAATCATAAGTTGAAAATAAGAACGCTACAGTGTCAAAGAGGGCTTCCCTGGTAGCTCAGATGGTAAAGAATCCACCTGCAATGCAGGAGACCTGGATTCAATCCCTGCGTTGAGAAGATCCTCTGGAGGAGAAACTGGCGACACACTCCAGTTTTCTTGCCTGAGAATTCTGTCCTTCAGAGAGCCAGAGTCCACACCAGAGCAAAGCCTAGAGAATGAGCACTCACAGAGAGCCAGGGAGGAAGTTCGCACCTTATGTTGCAGATGCTGAGACCAAGGGCAAGACACCAACACGAGACGGTGCCGCCCTGTAGAAATCACTGGGTTTGAACACACTTCTCAGGGTGGTCAAAGTTAGTGACTACAAAACATTAGATTTACAAAGTAATAATTTCCTGTGTGATGACATCGCCAGGAGGCAGGGGACCTATAAAAGGCAGCTACCATCTCCATCTTGCCATTCACCAGACAGTTGTGTCGCCTGGACTGATGACATCAGAAAAAACACAACCACAGTTTTTAGCCTTGCTTCCCTCACCACCGCCCATCCTCAAACCCAAGGAACAACAGAAAAAAGTATTTTTTTTTTTTTGTTCATCGAGGGGTTATAGGGAAGGAGATCCCATAATTTTTTAGCACAGAAGAGATGGGATGTAGAAATCAGCACCTACTCACCTGTTATCACAAGGTGGGAATGAATTAAGCATCTTTAATATGTTTTCCTGACCTTTTATTATTATTATTACCTGTGTGTTTGAGTGTATGTGCTCAGTCGTGTCTGAGTGTTTGTGACCCCATGCACTGTAGCTTGCCAGACTCCTACAGAATTTTCCAGGCAAGAACACTGGAGTGGGTTGCCATGCCCTCCTCCTGAGGATTTTCCTGACCCAGGGATCGAACACACATCTCTTGTGTCTCCTGCATTAGCATGCAGATTCTCTACCACTCTGCCACCTGGGAAACCCCTTATTATTACCCAAATAACCATAAATACATATATAAAAGTCAGTATACTTTTAATACAAACACTGGTTCTCCTATGCCCAAAGAACATTACTATGTGTGCTTGGAAATATCCCTCAGGACTGGGAAGAAACTGTTATATAAATGTAAAGCAAAGTGATGGAAGAGATTTGCCCTGGAATTAAGCTAGGAAAATATGAGAGAAATGTTAAGAAATAATCAGGAAAACTGGTTGTATTACTTTCTGGTGGGCAGGAACTATGCCTGCTGTTTTCAGTATCATTTATCATAATTCATCATTGGACCTGATAGTAATACAAATGTCTAGCAACAATAATACTTTGTCTCCACCTAATTAGCTAATTGTTTTCCCAATTCATATCATCAAATATTCTTGTACCCTCAGTGAAATAGGTGCAATAAGGATGCAAAGAAGATATCACATGAGTCCTACTCTCAAGGAGTAGGACTCAACCAAGTTCATCTGTGCGTGTTCAGTGGTGTCCAACTCTTTGCAACCCCATGGACTGTAGTCCGCCAGGCTCCTCTGTCCACGGGATTCTCCAGGCCAGAATACTGGAGTGAGTTGTCATGCCCTCCTCCAGGGGATCTTCCCAACCCAGAGATCGAACCCACACCTTTTAACGTCTCCTGCCTTGGCAGGCAGGTTTATTACCACTAGGCTAGCACCGCCTGGGAAGCCCCTAATTCAACCTAGTGCTGGAGAGCAACTGTAAGGTGGAATGACACAGTCGATGACCACAAAGGGTTAAAGGAACAAAGACAAGACAAATTACGTGAAGACGATATCCTCGGAAAGGCAAAACAGCTTATCCTGACACTGTATTTGGTAAGAAGATCTTCCTACTTGAGAAGGTCATGTGTTCATTCTTACTCTCTGGCACATATTATAAATAAAACAGTACTCTCCACAGCGGTGGACCTTGAACTTCAGTTTGCATAAGGATACCTAGAGAAATGGGAAACACGGAGGCGCCACCCCAATTCCTAATCATCTGATTCAGCAGCCTTGCATTTTAATGTGTATTCAAGGGGCTCTTGGTATGGGTCCTTGGGCCCTATTTTGAGATACAGCACTTAAACATTGATACTTGGCTCAATGTCCTTCAGAAAATTTACTCCTTTTAAAGTTGCATTTGACTCATTTCTAATGAGGTGGATGAACCTAGAGCCTACTATACAGGATGAAGTAAGTCAGAAAGAGAAAAACAAATAATGCATATACATGGAATCTAGAAAGATGGTGCCGATGAGCCTATTTGCAGGTCAACATCGGAGACGCAGAGTAGAGAACAGACTTTGGACACAGTAGGGGAAGGAGAGGGTGGGATGAACTGAGAGAGTAACATTGAAACATGTACATCAATCACCATGTGTGAAATATGTAGCCAGTGGGAATTTGCTGGATGACATAAGGAACTCCAACCCACTGCTCTATGACAACCTAAGGAGTGGGGTGGGGTGGGAGGTGGGAGTGAGGTTCAAGAGGGAGGGGACATATGTGTACCTATGGCTGATTCACGGTGATGTATGGCAGAAACCAAGATAACATTGTAAAGTAAGTATCCCTCAATTAAAAATAAATAAACTTTTTAAAAGCTGCCAAAGTGAAATGACAAGGGTTTGGTAAAGTTTTGTAAGACACTTTATAAAGACCCTGTTCTTCCCTCCAGATGACACCCATGAACTAGTCCCCTTTGGCACAACCTACTCTGTACTTGAAGTTAATATGTGGCTGCATTTTAATCAAAGCTAATGAAGAAGTTTCAGGTGGGTTAAACAATAGGAGAGCAAAACTCACACCATAAGGTCTAGATATCTCTTGTCCATAAACCTTTATTTGGAAAGAAGTAGACATATTTGACATAAAAAGATTTAGAAGAGACAGACATAGACACTTTCACTCCTTTGCATTGCAAATTTTATGTGCTATCTTATCATTATATTCCCAAAATGTGTTCAGGATTATGTGACATTGATTTGTTTTTAATAAACCCATGCTGCCTGAGTTTCAATTCATTTGATTGTAGAATTCTGAATAGACTATAAAAACAAATTTCTAGAGTTAATGACCTAAAAAATTGCCATTAATTGAAGTACAAGCATCTATTTCAATTAAAGAATGTCACAATATTTAGTTTACATCTCATAGCTACCACCGTAAATTTAATCATTGGCATAATTTATACTGAAGAGCAATTTGAATAATTTAATACACTGTACTTAATGTTGGTCATTAGATGTAATTGCAAATTTATACTATTATAAATGCAATATGCACTGTACTAGTCTTTATTCTGTTTATTTCCTGTCATATTGTTTACTATTAAAAAACAAAACAGAGGAAACTATCTCTTAACCGAATAGCTTTAGAGAAAATTTAACCAATGTAATCTCATGGCAAAAATCCATCTTTCATAAATAAACTCATAAAAACAACAAACTTTATAAATATTTAACATGCAAGTACTCGGGATTATTCAGCAAACTTGATTATCTATATTCTGATTTCTATTTTTGTGCCAATTAGCTCTTATTCAGCCAATATTCAATTTTTACAGAAAAAAAGCAAAAATCAGAGGTATGATTACTTCCTGCTTCTAACATTCCCAGCTCCAGGAGATGAAGGCTGCCATCGTCAGGGATGAGTCGGGAAGAGCATGGCCCCTTTTTGCTATGGTGAGATGTTGCCTCCCCTGTGGTCTCCTTCCCCAAAACATCATCCCAGTCAAACTAGGGACACATATCAGACAAACAAAATTCTATTTTGTAAGACTGAGGGAGGTTCTACAAAATACATGACCAGTATTCCTCAAAACTGTCAAGATTATTAAAAAAAGAAGGCGGGGGAAGCCTGAGAAAATGTCACATCCAGAGGAGGCCAAGGAGACTTGACAACTCATGCAACCTGGTATGCTGGATGGAAAAATGGACCAGGAAGAGAGCACTGGTGAGAACTAATAAAATGTGAATTCAGTGTGCTGATGTTGTTGTTGTTCAGTGGCTTAGTCATGTCTGACTCTATGCAACCCCATGAACTGCAGCCCACCAGGCTCCTCTGTCCATGGGACTCTCCAGGCAAGAATGCTGCAGTGGGTTGCCATTTCCTTTCCAGAGGATCTTCCCAACCCAGGGATGAAACCCACATCGCCTATGTTGGCAGGTGGATTCTTTACCACTGAGCCACCGGGGAAGCATGAATTAAGTATGGATTTAGTTCATAATAATATACCAATATTGATTCTTTCATTGTGACAAATGTGCTATAGTAACTTGAAGGGTTAACAATGGGGAAAGTGGGTGAGGGGTATATGGGGCCACACTATACACCTTTGCAACTTTTCTGTGAACTGAACATTAATGCAGAATAAAAAGATTAAAGTTGAAAAGCAATACTATGAAAGGACCATGTAAGAGAATGCTCAAACCGTAATAAATGACATATGATTAATACCCAGATTATGGCCTACAAATTGATTAGGGAAAAAAGCCCAAAAAATAGTAAAGTAAGGAAAGCACCAGAACAGTTATTTTTTTCCTGAAAACAAATAACAAATACTCAATAAATATGAAATTACATTAAATGTACACAGAGATCAAGGAAACACAAATTAAAATGGTCACTTTTTAACCATTACATTAGGAAATGTACACTGATTAAGTCGAGGTCAAGATTAGAGAAACTGGGTGGCCATGCAGTGCTGGCAGAGCTGTGATTTATTACAGCATCTTTGGAAAGAATTTGACAGTTTATATTAAAATTATAAATGCTTAGACCATTAAGTCCAGAAATTCCAAATGTCATTATTTATCCTAGAAATACGGTGGCCAGAAAATAGGTATAAGGACATTTGTTGCTGCAACGTTTATCAAGGTAAAAACTTGACAACTATGCCCATATTCATAAATAGCAAAGTGAAGTGAAAGTCACTCGGTTGTGTCCAACTCTTCGCAACCCCATGGAATATACAGTCCATGGAATTCTCCAGGCCAGAATACTGGAGTGGGTAGCCTTTCCCTTCTCCAGGGGATCTTCCCAACCCAGGGATCGAAGCCAGGTCTCCCACATTGCAGGTGGATTCTTTACCAGCTGAGCCACAAGGGAAGCCCATTCGCAAACAGAGCAGTTGCTAAATAAGTTACACTATTTGATAGTATATATATACTATGTATACAATACATGAGATAGTATAAAAAAGGAGAGAGACCCAAGATTTTGTTGAGCGGGGAGAAAAGCAAGCTCAGTTCAGTCAGTTCAGTTCAGTTCAGTCGCTCAGTCGTGTCCGACTCTTTGCGACCCCATGAGTCACAGCACCCCAGGCCTCCCTGTCCATCACCAACTCCTGCAGTTCACTCAGACTCACGTCCATCGAGTCAGTGATGCTATCCAGCCATCTCATCCTCTGTCGTCCCCTTCTCCTCCTGCCCCCATTCCCTCCCAGCATCAGAGTCTTTTCCAAGGAGTCAACTCTTCACATGAGGTGGCCAAAGTACTGGAGTTTCAGCTTCAGCATCATTCCTTCCAAAGAAATCCCAGGGCTGATCTCCTTCAGAATGGACTGGTTGGATCTCCTTGCAGTCCAAGGGACAGTAAATTGCCGCACTTTAAAAAATAAATAGGAAAAATGCTAACAAAATTATATATTTCATCTGGGAACCCTAAATTATGTAAACACACAGAAAATAATGTGAAAGATGCTTCCTAAATGGATGGTAGTGAGTACATCTTGAGAGCTGGGGAGACACAACATGTGTTAAGGATGCTTAACAAAAGGACTCCAGCCAGTGCTGTCTGCTACGGATTTGACAACCAACTCCTCCACTTCCCAGGTGGCGCTAGTGGCAAAGAATCTGCCTGCCCATGCAGGAGATGTACGAGATGTGGGTTCAAGCCCTGGATCAGGACGATCCTGGAGGAAGAAATGGCAACCCACTCCACTATTCTTGCCTGGAGAATCCCATGGATAGCGGAGCCTGGTGCGAGTCCATGGGGTCACAAAGAGTTGGACATGACTGAAGCCACTTAGCACACACATCTCCCACTGTACTGTCTACTGGTTTCTGAGGAATAAATCCATCCACCGTGAATCATTTTATGGCTTCAAAAGCTACTATTTTAACAGCTATATGTTCCAAACCCATATAAGATGGCTCTAATGTATTACTGACTCTAGCCATGCTCCTTTTTTTTAACTTATATAGTTAGAACTATTTTAAAATAAGAAATAAAAATGCTCTATCTGTATTATTTAGAGACTATCCAGAATCAGAAACGTCCTGAATGGCATTTAAAAGTCCTTGGAATGCTACCATGCGCTCTTGATGTTATTTAAAATTTCTATGTCAGCAATAGCAGGAATTGAACTCACATCCCCTGTTAGAAGGCAAAGTCTTAACCACTGGACCACCAGGGAAATCCCAAACAGCAAAAGTTTTAGCAGCACCAAATGTGAAATCAATGTTGTATTTATGAAAGAACTCAGATGGAGTTGAAAGTTTCAAGATGTAATCAGTACCAATAAGATGAAGAAACACTGACTTCTATAGACAGTAGGTAGGATGCAGCAAGGTTAATCAGGGAAGAAGAAAAAAATACTAATTGTATTCCTTCCACGCAGAGAAGGAATTTGGTTCTTAAAAAATACTGTCTTATATTTTCAGCTAATTGATACAGACACCATAATATAATCTCCACCTTTTGATAAGTATGTGTGATATCTAACTTAGTACTACAATAGTTTGGTCAAAGTACTCAAAAGGTTTCAAGTTTGTTAACTGTTAAATCCAACATGAAGACCAGATCACAAAACCCAGAAGTTGGGTGCTGCATGGTGCTGAGGTTCAGTTGCTCAAACTGGCATCTGGTCTCCTGACCCAGGGAGGCAGGTCCGCCTCCATCTCAAACACTCAGTGAACTTTACATAGTGAAGGAGCTTAAGAAATCTAATGAAATGTAATCTTAGTCTAAGATGCTTCAGATAACTACCTTATTCTTTTCTCCTCCCCTCCGTTTTATACTCCTTAGAACTTCAGTCCAGAGATCATTGTTTTGAAATAACGGGAGCATTAAAATGATCCTAAGTTGATGTGAATGATTAAATGATCTTAAGTTGAAAGTGAAAAAGTATTTGAATTTTTGAGAAAGATAATCAAAATGATATGGTTATCTCTGCTTCCTCCCCACCTCAACCAAAAAAAGCTTTAAAAAAACTGAAGTGAGAAACTACTACTCCACTCAACAAATAAGAAAATAAAAAGCAAAGAAAAATTAAATTACTTTCTTTGCAGAGTAGAGCAAAATGCAGAGTTTCCTTATATGAGAATGAAGGAAAAATCCATTTCTGCATTTTATCTCATTTTTGATTCATTTCATTTTGTTTCAATATAGTTTCCACTAGGAGATGGTAATATAATGAAGAAAAGAGGTTTGGGCAGAAAGAAAAGTAATAGATTCAAATAATGTTAATTCTCTCATTATCTGCTTTTATATCAAAAGTCTGGGTATGATTGCATTCCCTGCGGAAAAAGGAAAATATATCTGGTGGTCCGATTATAAATAGGCCAATATTTTATTCCTATGTTACAAAAGAAAGAAATTTTAAGCAAACCTACATGTGTGCTACTTATTTGAGTAATATATTTCTAATCCTAGAAGCACTTGGGAAAATAGTATAATGTAAAGCCTCATTTTCCCCAAAGGAACAATGCTATAATCAGAGGGATAACTGAGATACTTACAGTTAGAAGTAATAAAGTTGAAGAAAGAGTTAAAATAAAGTAAGATAATAGTCTGGCAAGAAATGAAAATGAAAAGGGAACTTCTATGACTTGCTGCAATTTGGTTTTATCTTCTTGTTGGAATGAATATTGAATTCAAGGAGGCACAATTATTGGCGGTTCCTAGAAAAGAATGAATTCCATGCTTAATAGTTAATAAACTCAAATTATATCAAAGTAACTTTTAAAAACTTATTTCTTTTATCTACAATATTCTATAATATCAAGCAGGTAGCTATTGGCTATAATCTCCAGGGGACTGTATCACTGTGATCAAATCTCATAGATTCTGTAAGAGGCCAACAATATAATCAGGATAAATTACAGTGTCATATAGTATGACTGTTCTTGTGCAGATGTAATGTGACTGTCCCATTATTTGCATCTCATATTTTAAGATAGTAGGAACAGAAAGAAATCATGTATAGAAATTCACTTTTTAAAAAGAACATTAATTTTAAATTCAGACAATATAAATACATTTACTAATCAATTAAAACTATGAAGGTCAGGTGACTCAGAATATTATATCTGAAATAATATTTTTTTATTGTTCACAGTATACAACAAGAGGCTTTAAAGGGAAGCTAGAACATCTATAAAATCAGTTCTAATGAAATATGCAAAAATCAGGGATACAAATGCTTGGTCCAGAGTCAGCTATTAGATCAAGTTAACTTCCCCAATTTAAAGCTTTTAATAATATGAATAGATAGATTAAGGTAGAGATACACATAAACTTTTCAACAATACAATGGAATCGCATTAATTTGAAACTCACAAATTTTGTAGATAGATCAAAAATTTTTATTTAATAAGTACCCTAAAGATATTCAAGAAAAGTTTATATCATCTGGGACCTCAAATTATTCCTATAATTTCAGATGTTCAACAAGGTAAAAGATAACTAAACAGCTGAAAACACAAGACCCTATAAATAAGAATCAGCAGAAATAACAGAAAACTGAAATGGATGCATAGGAACTCTCAGTTCAGTAGCTCAGTCATGTCCAACTCTTTGCAATCCCATGGACTGCAGCACACCAGGCTTCACTGTCTATCACCAACTCCTGGAGCTTGCTCAAACTCTTGAGTCAGTGATGCCATTCAACAACCTCATTCTCCATCATCCACTTCTCCTCCTGCCTTCAATCATTCCCAACATCAGAATCGTTTCCGTGGGTCAGTTTTTTGCATCAGGTGGCCAAATATATTGGAGCTTCAGTATCAGTCCTCCCACTGAATATTCAGGACTAATTTCCTTTAGGAACTCTGGATAGTAGAATTATCAAACTACAAAATAAGTAATTTATTATAAGCCAAGGTTAAAATTATCCACAGCATAATGGAAACTGTTACACAATGACTTAGATGGTTTGGAGGAAAATCAAGTACAAAGTTTAAAGCTGAAAAATATAGTAACTGAAATTAAGAACTCAGTGGGAGAGTTTTCACAAGATATCCAGCTGACAAGTTAGTGGAAGAGAAGATAGATTAGAAGAAATTAGCTGAGTGAAACTTGGAGTAACAAAAATATTCAAAATAATGTTTAAATGTAGGCGATATTGTTGCTGATGTTCAGTGGCCAAGTCGTGTCTGACTTTTTGGGACCCCATGAACTACAGAACACCAGGCTTCCCTGTCCCTCATCATCTTCTGGAGTTTGCTAAAACTCATGCCTATTGAGTCAGTGATGCCATCCAACCATCTCATCCTCTGTTGTTCCCTTCTCCTGCCTCCATTCTTTGCCAGCATCACGGTCTTTTCCAAAAAGCTGGCTCTTTGCATTAGGTGACCAAAGTATTGGAGCTTCAGCTTCAGCATTAGTTCTTCCAGTAAATATTCAGGTCTGATTTCCTTTAGGATTGACTGGTTTGATCTTCTTGCTGTCCAAGGGACTCTCAAGAATCTTCTTCAACACCACAATTTGAAAGTATCAGTTCTTCAGTGCTCAGCCTTCTTTATGGTCTAACACTCACATCCATCCATGACTACTGGAAAAATCATAGCTTTCGCTACATAGACCTTGTCTGCAAAGTGATGTCTCTGCTTTTTAATATGCTGTCTATGTTTGTCATAGCTTTTCTTCCAAGGAGCAGGTGTCTTTTAATTCCATGACTGCTGTGTCTGATCTGATGTTAATCTCATTCAGTCTATTTTTTTGTGTGTATGTATTGTATTTTTCACCTCTCAAAGTTTCCTTTGGTCCTTTATCATGTTAATCATTTCTTTCCTGATCGTTTCCATGTTTTGTTTTACATCCTTGAGCATATTTAAGATTTATAAACATTGTCTTAAGATCTTTGTCTCCTTTGTTTATTTATCTCTGTCATTTTTGGTGATGATTTTCCTCTGGGTATTGGGTGTAGTTTCCTGCTTATCTGCAAACAAAGTAACTTCTTTATCATTTACTGATCACTGTGAGGGTTATGTCATTCCGAGCTGGATTTTTGTTTGTTTGTTTTCTTTTAATGAGTATTTGCTTCTCTAGCACTTTCACTTGTACACCATTTTGACCCCATCAAGGCTTGTTGCTAATCTTTATCAGGTGAGCCCAGAGAAGATTACTAGAAATAATTTAGCCCTGAGATGATGGTGTAACCCCTGGGAGAATTTTGGCAATACCCCATGTCATACCAGGAGAAGGCAATGGCAACCCACTCCAGTACTCTTGCCTGGAAACTCCCATGGACAGAGGAGCCTGGTAGGCTGCAGTCCAGGGGTCGCGAAGAGTCAGACACGACTGAGGGACTTCACTTTCACTCTTCACTTTCATGCATTGGAGAAGGAAATGGCAACCCACTCCAGTACTCTTGCCTGGAGGATCCCAGGGACTGGGGAGCTTGTGGGCTGCCATCTCTGGGGTCGCACAGAGTCAGACACAACTGAAGCAAGTTAGTGGTGGCAGGAGCAGCAGCAGCAGCATGTCATACCAGATTTCTTCATGCAGGTTGCAAAGACCATGAACTCTCCACCGCCCTGTGTGAGCTCCTGGAATCCTTTGGTCTACTGCTTCCAGGTGGCTCTTTTCTTGGCTTCTGTAGATTCACCTCCTACATGTGCAGATGAGTATTTAGCCAAAGACTCAGAAGGAACCCTCTGCAGATCTCCAGCACTCTCTACATTCCTTGGCCCTCTGCCCATGAAGTGTGACTGCATCAGCCTCCCCAAACTGCCATCTCTGTCTCCCTAAGTCAGTAAGCCACCAGCTCCATGTACGTCCTCCCGCCCGCTACCACAGCCTGGAAACTGCTCCAAGCAGTTAACCAGGGCACTTATAGGGCTCAGTCCATTGTTTTCCTTCTCTTGGGCTCACAGTCCAGTTTTCTAGGTTTTATGAAAGAAGAGCAGCTTCTAAAGCATTTAATTCTTCTTGGGCAGAAGTGGAAGTCTTGCAGTAGCTACTATTTTATGATTTCTTAAGATTTCATAGTGCTAATGCAGCCTACATTTAAACCTATCTAAAGAACTTCCCTGGTGGCTCAGATGGTAAAGAATCTGCCTGCAATGCAGCAGACCTGGGTTCAATCCCTGGGTCGGGAAGTTCCCCTGGAGAAGGGAATGGCTATGCACTCCAGTATTCTTGCCTGGAAAATCTCATAGACGAAGAGGCTGGTGGGGTACAGTCCATGGGGCTGTTAAGAGTCGAATATGACTCAGCAACTAACACTTTCAAACAGCTTACAAGTTTAATCGTAGGCTGCATTAGCACCATTAATTATTAAGAAAGCATTCTTGCCTGGAGAATCCCATCTACAGATGAGCCTGGTGGGCTATAGTCCGTGGGATCGCAAAGAGTTGGGCATGACTGAAATGACTGAAATGCATGCACACAAATGTAAAAATACAATATTTTGTCTATTTGTGTCTGAGAGTTTTTAACCCAATCAAACTCCAGGACAAAAACTGTTGGCATCTAAGGTTTTCTTTCCTCCACCTCCTCACCCTATCACTTGACTGTTATCTCCTTTGCTCCTTCAAATATTTGCTTAAATTCCTGTCTCTCATTATAAAATATTCAGTGATGAGATCTGACATATAAGGGAATGCATATGCCCTGCATTGAGTAGGCTGTCCACTGCTCCTCGCTTAGGGAATACCAAGAAAATCTTACTCCAATGAGCTGGTTGGTCAAGGGTTAAAGATTAGTCATTTCTGTTTCAAAAATGACTATACATTACTTGTCACTTCCTGAGTGTGAGTCATTCATATCAGCCTGATAGCTGGCATTATAAAGAATAGATCTTTCTTTATGACTTTTTTCCATCAGATTTATTTTTGCTATTTCTGAGGCAAGTGTCACAGGAAAGCAATATGTATATACATTCTCTGAGCAACTGCACCAGGTAAAACATTAAAAGGATGGGAGGCTGGCTTATAACTATGTCTGTGAGGAGGGGCAGGGGACATGAGGAAGGGTGGGGTAATTGAGGGGAAGGATGGAGAAAGAAATTTTGAACACTTGGCCAACAAAGACACTGCTGTCAGTGCTGAAAATGTGAAGAGAATGTTAGCATCAACAGGACTCTACCCCCCAAAAGAATTCTAAGGTTTTAATGCTGTATCATAATCTTTCCTACAGTACCAAAATGTTTACATGCTGTATGTCAGAAAAGTTCTCAAACAGACACAAAGATGGATATTGATGTCATCTTTGGTGGTTAAAGGGAAGATTTCTGCTTCATGCCACGTTTCACATTTTTGGCAAACAGGCTGAGCTAATATGACAAGTTTTTTTAGAGTTAATTCTTTATGCTGAGAAAATACATATTCTTAATTTTATTACCATATTTTAACTTTCTCTAAACTTCAAACTTACAGATTTATTGTTCAAAAGAAAAAGAAAAGTAAAAAGATACTCAAAGCCTGAAAATTTAGCGATGATTTCAGTAGTTTGGCTTGGAGATAAAGAGAACATGGAGAGAAGATCACAAGAAATCTTTAAGGAAAATACTACTGTTATTCTAGCTTTACCAGCAAGGAACCAAAATGTCCTTGTCAAGACCCAAACTGGTCTAAACAAAATGAAACAAAAAAAAGTGGGAGGTAGGGGGGACTTGAAAATTTTCCCTCTACACTTATAAGTTCTTTTGGCTGATCTAATAATTAAATGATGTTGAGACAGATTAATTTCCAATGTATGTTCAGTTCAGTTCAGTTGCTCAGTTGTGTCTGATTCTTTGCGACCCCATGAATCACAGCACGCCAGGCCTCCCTGTCCATCACCAACTCCCGGAGTTCACTCAGACTCACGTCCATCGAGTCAGTGATGCCATCCAGCCATCTCATCCTCGGTTGTCCCCTTCTCCTCCTGCCCCCATTCCCTCCCAGCATAAGAGTCTTTTCCAATGAGTCAGCTCTTCCCATGAGGTGGCCAAAGTACTGGAGTTTCAGCTTTAGCATCATTCCTTCCAAAGAAATCCCAGGGCTGATCTCTTTCAGTTCAAGGGACTCTCAGGAGTCTTCTCCAACACCACAGTTCAAAAGCATCAATTCTTCGGCGCTCAGCCTTCTTCACAGTCCAACTCTCACATCCATATGTGACCACAGGAAAAACCATAGCCTTGACTAGATGGACCTTAGTCTGCAAAGTAATGTCTCTGCTTTTGAATATGCTATCTAGGTTGGTCATAACTTTTCTTCCAAGGAGTAAGCGTCTTTTAATTTCATGGCTGTAATCACCATCGTATGACAGGCTCACAAAGACATGAAAGGGTCAAAGGCAGTCAGGCAATTGAGGCTTATCTCCCATCCTGAGCTAAAGAGGCTGGGAGGTGGGGGGCAGGGGCTGGTGGGGACGGGAGGCTGGGACTTCAAAAGGAAGGAAGACAGTTCACAGGGAGATGGGAAGAGACCATGTTTGGTAAACAAATGTTTGCCATGCCAGGCAGAGACAATGGGACACACACGCTGTACACAGGCATTGCCGGCTCCCTCCTGCTCACCACACCTGGCCCATATTCTTTGTGGTTCTCTCTGCTGTCGGTTCTCTTTTCTTATGTGTTTGTTTATCTGTCCTTTTTTACTCAGCTTGTTTCATTTCACATAATTGCTTTGAAATTTCTGATTTTGTATATATCATGAGTGCATTCCATTTGTTCCTGAACAGTATTCCATCATGGGAACATTGTTTTTGTTGTTTAGTCACTCAGTCATGTTCAACTCTTTACAATCCCATGGACCATAGCCCACCAAGGCTCCTCTGTCCATGGAATTCTCCAGGCAAGAACACTGGAGCTGGTTGCCATTTTCATCTCCAGGGGATCTTCCTGACATAGAGATCAAACCTGTGTCTCCTGCGTTGGCAGGAGGGTTCTTTACCACTGAGCCACCAGGGAAGCTTTATGTGGATATACCACAATTCATTTTTACGTTTACTTGTTGATGTACATTTGGACCATTTTCCTATCTGGGCTGTCTCACATACATGATATGAATACGTGTGTACAAATATTCATATAGACATGTGCTATCCTTTGTTGTGGAGAGACTACCAGACTTCCCACAGTGGCGGTACCATTTTCCATTTCCACCATTAATATATGAGCATTCTAGCTGATCCACCGGAAGCAGACAGTTCTTAGACCAGGCCCTCTATTTAAATCCTTTAGTCAGTTAAGGGGGATGTAAAAAGCTCTTTCTGAGCCTTTTGGACCTTGGTCATCTTCAGCTTAGAATAATCCACATACCAGAGTGGCACATTTTGGAGAGGCTCATTCTGAACTCCTTTAATTCCACAGAACTAAAATATCCAGAACTGGATCCAGTAAGCTTAGATACAGCAACTCAAAGCACATTATCAGAGCTCTCTTATGTGGACTCTTTACAGCTCCATAGGCCTCCTCCTCTGTGGGTTAAAATTTACTCTCTATGTGGTTTCCCTGGTGGCTCAGTTGGTAAAGAATCCTCCTGCAATGCAGGTTGGGAAGATCCTCTGGAGAAGGAAATGGAAACCCACTCTGGTATTCTTGCCTGAGAAATCCCATGGGCTGAGGAGCCTGGCGGACTACAGTCCATGAGGTCACAAAGAGTCGGATACAACTAGAGCAACTGAAAACTAAGCACATGAAAACTAAGTTAACACCACCCTCATAACTCGCAATCATGAAGAGCAGCTCTCTCACTCCTCTGTCCAGGAAACTGCAGCAAAATTATCAGACTGGCTCAGTTCAGGCCATATGTGCTCACACTTCAGTCGTGTCTGACTCTTTGTGACCCCATGGACTGTAGACTACCAGGCTCTTCTGTCCATGGGATTTCGCAGGTAAGAATACTGGAGTGGCTACCATGCCCTCCTCTAGGGGAATCTTCCCGAAACCAGGAATCGAGCCAGCATCTCTCGTGTCTTTGCATTGACAGGCAAGTTCTTTACCATTAAGACATTTGGGAAACCCTCAGGCCATGGGCCCATCCCAAATTAACCACAGTGGCAATGGTAGTTGAGTGTTTAGACTACCTTCTCTGAGTCACTTTATGGAGAAGGTAAGACCTTGGACTTCCCTGGCGGCTCAGCAGTAAAGAACCCGTCTGCAACACAGGAGACTCAGGTTTGATCCTTGGGTTCGAATGGCAACCCACTCCAGTATTCTTGCCTGGGAAATCCCATGGACAGGCTGGCAGGCTACAGTCCATGGAGTCACAAAGAGCTGGACACGACTTAGTGACTAAACAACAAGATTTTGGCAACTTTGCTAGGTGGGAGAGTTGTAGTTCCTGAAAGAAAATTGGTTAGAAGATAAAAGGTAGTATGTTTCCACAGAAATATACTCAGAAAAACTAAGTTGAATATTCAAGATTCCATAACCATTCAAGGCTGAGCACTGGAGTAAGTAGCACGTAAGTATTTACTGACTAAATAAACTTGAGTCTGTGTTCTAAGCTCCAAACCCATGTCCTTTCCTGCACATACAACCTCTTATTTTTTGAACAACATACCCACGTCTCTTGTGTCTCCTGCATTGGCAGGTGGGTTCTTTACTGCTAGAGCCACCTGGAAGCCCTACTGAACTACCCCTAAATTCTCAAAGTGAATAGAATCCACCATGTGGATTGACAAAGAAAATTGAAACATAAAATGATAGTTCTTAGAAGAACAATGCTACATGACGCTGCTCTATTGTCAATTCTTTGTACTACTCTTGGTTGTATGGATTTGCTAATGATCTTGCTAATTCTTTGAAAATGAAGCATTTTCAGTGCACTCAACCCTCCAACATCAGGGGTAGTTTAGCTTAAGAAGAATGATAGAATCTGCTCCCTTCAGAGCCAGAGAACAGGACTATTATGCTGCTACTATTTCCATCTGTGTCTTTCATCTATTGTGTTTTATCTCCTCTTTTTCTCAGATTCAATCAATAAGAATGCTTGATTTGAATTAATGGGAGAATGAGCTGCTAGTGTCTGTTAAATGTTTTTAAAAATCTGTTTTATCTTTTAAAAATCAAAATGATTTTTCTTTTCCTTTCAAGGTGAAAAAGGAAAGAGAAACCTGAAAATTATCAAGCATTGAGGGAGACATTTGCATTTAGGTTCCAGCACTAAGTTATTTTTCTGTTGTCAACAAACAGAGAGCTTGATTTTAAGTGTTGCCAGCTTCTCTCTAAGCTTCATTATTCCCTTCAGCTCCGCGATAAAAAGAAAGAATTTACAGATACTCTTTCTTTATCATCTAGGATTCCTGGGGAAAGATTGAAGCATCCTTTCTGGCTTTGAGGGAAAATGTGTGACTTTCATTAACATGAACAGGAGTGCTTTGCGCTGGAAGAAGAGACTCCATGTTTTAAATGCTTGAGTGATGATTCCTGCAAAGCTGGAAAAGGCTTTTTGTCTCAGGAGGCTCTGCCTACTGTTGCAGGACCAGTATTATGAATCACAGTGGGCAATCCTTTTAAGACAGGCTCTCCATCCACAGTGATTCCAGGACACTTGTGTAGAAAGAGATGTCATTCCAAGCAATGCCATGTACCAGGCACACTTCATCACTCCAGCACTACCAGAGAAGGCTTCCGGGCAACACACTTGTTACCACTGGAGAAAGAAAGACTAAGCTAATTGAAACACCATATAACACTCTTCTTTTCTCTGGTAGGTTTAAGGTAAGACAAAAATAATAGTATTGCTTTTGTAGTTGCAAAGGCTGAAGAAAACCCATTGAAATATATGTGGATACAACCACCTGATTTTTTTTTAATATTCCATATGTACTATGTAAACAGAAGTACATATTGTTTTTTATGTTCACATCTGAATAAGAAAAATAGCCTTTTAAGTAAAATAATTATGGAATAGGAAGAGATAGCAATGGTTTTTTAAAGATCCAATAAATCATATAAACTGATCTTTCAAAAAATGTTTGTAAGTTGCTAAAGATATGAAGAGAAGAAGAAATGACTGAAATTAATTCTGAGGACAAATCCCCATCAAAATGAGAAAGTGCACCAGCTTACACTAAATGAAAAAGCACTCATGTGGCATAAAGCAGATAGAATAAATCAGCTTTTAAAGGAGTAAAAATATTCAAAAGGAGGACTATTTGAAAACAAACAAAAAAGAAGTTAGAAGATGATGAAACTGCCAAAGTGAGGTGTGGGCCAGGCCAGTGACCCAGGAGGGTTTACCAGTTCTCCTGGGGCTGCCCTGACTCTCCTAAGCTAGAACCCTGCTCAGCCTGGGGACCCACCCAGTCCACCAGCTGGTACCCTCAACTCTCAGTGTGTGGGCAGAGGACTACCCAGTGCACATCAACTCACCTGGCCTTGTGGACACCCAGCTCCAAAGTCCTCGTAGATTGGTCTTACACTGCTTGGTCTGGAGAAAGGAGCCTGGCAGGAGTCCAGGATGTTGAGAAAGAGTTGAAGGGTCTGGGTGTGTCAGAGCTGACCCAGACATCCTCTTAGAGAAAGTGTAGAAAATAGAAACAGGGTCAGAAACTGCTAGGACAACCACGTCTATTATTATTTACCAAGAAGACACACCCATCCTGAGTATATGACCCCTAACAATTGTGTTGTCAGCAAGTTGGAAAGAGAAAGATGCTTTCCTTTAGGATAATATAAAACACCAAGAATTTACTGGCTGTTTTCCAGGGGCTTTTTTTTTTTTTTACCATGAAATCACGGATTTAGCAATGAGAGCTGAGAAAAGCTGGAGGAAGACACACACAGAGGTCTATTTTGCATTTCCAAAAAGATAAGGAAATCTGAAGTTAGTTGTTACCGAGGCGGGCTTGTGTCTGGTGCAAGTTCAGAATCTTTTGTCTTACTGGGAAATCTGTCAGGCAACAAGGATATGGGGGGAAGACACACAGTGGGAACCTGTCAGAGAGTCTGGAAACACAGTCCTTACCTTTGAGGCGCTTCAACACTACCTGGGAGGATCAGACAGGAGCACAGTGCAGTTCTTTTAGGGACAATTTACAAGCAAGCCATTTCACAAGACAGAGAGCTATTTTATATCTCTTAGAGCCTGAGGAGTCATGTAAAAAGCTTGCAAATGACTCTCCCCAAACAGTAAGCTGTGGGCAGCAGCTCACTCACACCTGGACATGTCTATTTGTTAGATGAAGAGGCGAAGACGTGACACAGGAAGCAGCTGCAGGCACTGGCTCTCACGCCAGCAGGTAGAGCAGTCACGGTCCTGACGGCTCTGCTTTTCTGTTTTGCTTCTTGGCCCTGATCTCTCACTCTATGCTCATACCTCTGGGTGACAGGCTTGTCAACCCCGTTTTACACCACTCCAGTCCATGATGAATTACACATGGGGTAACCTCCCGAAGACATCAACCTCATGGTCGAACCTCTTCTGAGTCTTGCTGCTGCCTCTAGTTGAAGGATGTGGGTGCATCATTTATCTCCAGTCTTTCTGGGGTCTATTCTAGTGCCTGCTACTCAAGGGCTCCATAATGAACATGCATAATGGATAGCTTGAAAGAAAGTGAAAGTCAAAGTTGATCAGTTCAGTTCAGTTCAGTTCAGTTGCTCAGTCGTGTCCGACTCTTTGCGACCCCATGAATCGCAGCACGTCAAGCCTCCCTGTCCATCACCAACTCCCGGGGTTCACTCAAACTCATGTCCATCGAGTTGGTGATGCCACGCAACCATCTCATCCTCGGTCGTCCCCTTTTCCTCCTGCCCCCAATCCCTCCCAGCACCAGAGTCTTTTCAAATGAGTCAACTCTTCCCATGAGGTGGCCAAAGTACTGGAGTTTCAGCTTTAGCATCATTCCTTCCAAAGAACACCCAGGGCTGATCTCCTTTAGGATGGACTGGTTGGATCTCCTTGCAGTCCAAGGGACTCTCAAGAGTCTTCTACAACACCAGAGTTCAAAAGCATCAATTCTTTGGCGCTCAGCTTTCTTCACAGTCCAACTCTTGCATCCATACATGAGCACTGGAAAAACCATAGCCTTGACTAGACAGACCTTTGTTGGCAAAGTAATGTCTCTGCTTTTCAAAAGTTGCACAGTCGTGTCCAGCTCTTTGAAACCCTATAGTCTGTACAGTCCATGGAATTCTCCAGGCCAGGGTACTTGAGTGGGTAGCTTTTCCCTTCTCCAGGGGGTCTTCCCAACCCAGGGATTGAACCCAGGTCTCCCACATTGCAGGCAGATTCTTTACCAACTGGGCCACAAGGGAGTCCAAGAATACTGGAGTGAATAACCTTTCCCTTCTCCAGGGGATCTTCTTCAAACCCAGGTCTCCCGCATTACAAGCAGATTCTTTATTGGCTGAGCCCGTCTCCTATAAATAAAGGTGTAACATCATCATCTAGCTCTCAAAGTTCTCAGGCTGACTCCTTCATCCTGCCTTTTATCATAACATCTCTCCACTCTCTTGTACGTATTTTAATTCATCTATAATGCTTCATGCACCAACTTTGTATTGGGTCACTGGCTTCGCTTTCTTCACACCTTTTCACTTTTTGCACACCTGGACCCCTTCCTCTCACCTGCCGCACCACCTTTTAAGTCCTATGACACTTTCTCCATAAATATGCCGTCCACCTCAGGATAGTCTTTTTTTCTCTTTTGAACATATAATTTGTGCCACTCCTATGGCTTTTTGAATTCTAATTGGGTGTGTTCTGGGCAAGTTTTGAGTTTTCTTTGCACCAGCACAGTAACTGACACACAGTAAGAAATCACTAAAAGTGTTTGTTGAATAAACGAATAGCAGACTTGTACCCTGTCCCCCTCACTGTTAAGGGAAAAATATTAGATGTTAGCAACCATGTTTAATTTGCAGCAAAAGAGGAAGAAGAGATGCAAATAAGGGAGAGGGGCTTAATTACTGTACTTGATTTTGCCCACTTTCCTGTGCCATCCACACCATCCTCCATGTACCCTTCCTACTGCCCAAATGCCCATGCATTTGTGGATACAGATACCCACTCTCCAAAACAAAACAAAACAAAACAAATCTGCATCAGGACAGGCATTGTATTAGAGACAGCTAAGGACTAGGTGGGGGCTTCCTTAGTGGCTCAAGTGTTAAAAGAATCTGCCTGCCAATGCAGGAGACTCATGTTTGATCCCTGGGTGGGAAAGGTACCACGGACAAGGAGATAGCAAACGACTCCAATTCTTGTCTGAAAAATCCCTTAGACAGAGGGGCCTACCATGCTACAGTCCGTGGGGTCACAAAAGAGTCGGACATGACTTAGTGAGTAAACAACGGCAACAGACTAGATGACAAGCATCAAATGAAATCATCGTAATGGGCTTTTCTGACCCCAACAACACATAAACCTCATTTTATTCTATTTTCTGCTTCTGAGTGAGCCAAACTATCATCCCAGGCGGCATCTCAGTGAGTAATAATCCTCTCTCTCCATCATTTAGGGACCCCTGTCAGAGGACTGCTCTCCAGAAATCTCTGCATCTCCAAAGAAAGACAATGTACCAGTTAGATGCAAGTATGAAAGCACTTTGCTTCAGGGATAGTTTTATAATAAAGGATGGGGACATTTGTTAAATATTTCTGATGGATAAAAGTTGAAAGGCAGATAATAATATGTTGCTACATAAATTTCACTGGTCCTAAGCAGTCATGAAAATAAATGGAATGTGTATATTAAGAAAACTTGTCAATGGTGATACTATATGTTGGGGGATTTTAATATAAATATAAAAAGGAGCAAAATAAAGCAGTGGTCCAATATGGTACAATTAATTAGGAATGTGGAGGGGGCAGAATTAAAAGGACTACTGTTACCTCATACTTATATGAGGATCACCTCCCACAAACAGACATCCTGTCATGGAGGGACTTGTCCAATGTGTAAGGAATCAAGAATTTTAGTCTCAGGAGTCCTCAAGCCTCCTTGTCACTTAATTCAGTAGTCAGTGTGCTGCTGACAAAAGTCTTGCCCACTTCTTACCTTTGCAATTCACTAATTCAGCAACTGCTGACTTTTTTTAGTGATTCATCTAAAATCCAGTTAAGAAAAAACTATCACAATTTTAATGTACTAGAACCAGATCGAATTCCACAGCTTACGTGACAGTGAAAATGTTAGTCATGTCTGACTCTTTGCAACCCCATGGACTGTAGCCCACCAGGCTCCTCTGTCCATGGAATTTCCCAGGCAAGACTACTGGAGTGGGTAGCCATTCCCTTCTCCAGGGGATCTTCCTGACCCAGAAATCGAACCCAGGTCTCCCCCAGAAGACACATTCTTTACCGTTTGACCCACCAGGGAAACTGCAGGTTATGACTCAATGAATCAAATGACCATCTATTTTATTTGCTTCAGATTCTCTTGCTAGAATATTTTCAGGCAGAAACTTTGGAAAGTTCAGCTACTGTCATCCATTTGGTTGGTAGCAGGAGGACAACTGAAATCTATATCTGTGCAGGTTTAAGATGTCTCTGTATACACCAGGATGGAGCGAAGTGTCCACGCACTGCATTCATTTGTCTTCAATGTTCTGTCATTATGACAAAGTAGGATTTATCAGTGTAGATGGGAAAACTGAGGAGCATACTTCTACTCATCCATCTGGCCCTCAAAGATGTCTTATTTTCTTATAATTTTATTTATTTATTTTTGGCTGTGCTGGGTCTTCACTGCTGCGGGGAAACTTCTTTGGTTTCAGTACACCAGCTTCTCAACGTGGTGGCTTCTCTTGTTGTAGAGCATGGACTCCAAGGCACGCAGGCTCAGGAGTTGCCGTTCCTAGGCTCCAGAGCACAGGCTCAATAGTTGTGGAGCACTGGCTTAGTTGCTCCTTGGCATGTGGGATCTTCCTGACCCAGGGATTGAACCCATGTCTCCTACATAGGCAGGTGGATTCTTTACCTCTGAGCCACCAGGAAAGCCCCCATGGTGTAGGAAAATACAGCATTAATTACAGGGCTCCAAGCAAGGAGAATGGGCAACTCATGCTCAAAAGATCTGAACTACCTGTTTTCAAGGAAGGGTTTCTAAAGGGTTTGGGGGTTGAAGGTTGCAGCTTGTGGACTTTCTTTTCAATGGGTGGTAGTAAGGAAACAGGGTAATGTTTCAGGAATCTTAATGCCTTTCAGTTCCAGCAAGTCTGGAATCTATGGGCTTGTGGTCAGGGTGTAGTCATCAGCTTCCAAGGCGGTGAGTTAGAATCCTAGTTTCTGCAGAACAACTCAAATATATGGATCAGATTACTATGGATATGCCTTGAGGAAGAACTAGGTCTCTGTTTTATAACTGAACTATTATCTAAGCTGTTATCAACTGTATCTGCACATTCCACAGGGAGTCTGGCTTCATTACAATTCTCTGCTCCTTTACTTGGCTTCTCTCATGTCTGCACCCACCCCAGATACATTCTCTTATTAGAAACCACATCCTCCTGGGAGGTGCCATTGGCCTCCACTGACTACTGTGGTTCTCTTCCAACATATCAGCTGGAGAACCTGTACCAAGCTTCCTGCTACTCATCTTCTGCCTCCCAAGGTGGTTGTGGAGACTTATACTGTTGAGTAAAACTGGAAATATCCTAGAGGAGTTCAAAATTAAAATTCTTCATCAGATGCATAGGCTTGACCATGTGAATACTTGACACATTTTTGTCACTGGTTAAAAATAGGAAAGAAAGTTGCCCTTCATTAAATCAGAGGACAGAATTAAGAAACCCCAGAAATCAATTACTTCAACCTATGTGGCCAGTTTTTAAAATATGATTTAGAAAGGAAAATATAAAGCTTCTTTGGGCTTAAATGTTATCTGTCTCCTTTAAGCTAACTCCCAACCTCGTGATTATGATGACTAAAATATATCTAATACAAAGGCATGAGATGGCAAAAACAATACAGACCAATTGTTGGTAATTCAGAAATAAGGAAAGGTCTCCAAGGATGGTTTTGGAAATACATGTTCTCTTGCCAAGAACTTAGACGTTAGCAGCAATGGACCACTTAGTCTTCTGGGGGGAGTGGGTGGGAAGGGGTTTTGAGAACAGAGAAATGCAAGGCTGGAGGCCAAAGGTGGGGACTGCACTAAGAAATAATAGGTGTACAACGTCCATCAGAGAAGACAATGGCACCCCACTCCAGTACTCTTTCCTGGAAAATCCCATGGATGGAGGAGCCTGGTAGGCTGCAGTCCATGGGGTCTCGAAGAGTCGGACAGGACTGAGCGACTTCACTTTTACCTTTCACTTTCATGCATTGGAGAAGGAAATGGCAACCCAATCCAGTGTTCTTGCCTGAGAATTCCAAGGGCGGTGGAGCCTGGTGGGCTGCGTTTATGGGGTCGCACAGAGTCAGACGCAAGTGAAGCGACTTCACAGGAGCAGTAGCACAATGTCCATGAAATGTTTTCCAATAAACAGTTTCATGCAAGGACTAACAGTAAGCATGGCCCTGGGCTTGAGGAGATGCACGGCTCCTTGGAGTTAACTGCTCTCCTGTACTTATCTAGCACAAGAGGGTACCACCTAGAACATTTCTCAAATGTAAATGAGAAAATCACCCCCTTGGTGCTCTGGAAGCATTAATTACTCTTCCTGGGAAAACCATTTGACCCACAAGAAAAACTGCATTTAGGTTTCTTTTCTGTGGATATAGAAAACCAAGATCTGTGGAAGTATAGGTTTTTCTTACCTAGTCCCTGTATTTTCCAAACTGCTTCACGTTTCTGGTTATGTATGAAAATTTGAGGTTGACCATCGTAACTACTGAGCTTAAGAGGCAAAATCCTTATAAGAGACTTCACTAGACACATAAGTGAATTGTCTAATAGGGCTTCAAACATATTTCTTGAATTTCTTGAATCATATAAAGATCTGAACTAGTCATATAAAGCTCATTTCTAAGTATGAGTAGAAGAGTAAGGGGAAACATGTTAATTATAAATATTTTTTTAAGATTATTTTATTCAAACAAGATTTGCTGAAAACAGCTTTTCTATTAGGAAATTTATTTAATATGACTGAAATTTCCAGGAGTTAATTTTCATCCCAGGCTTTTGCTATAACAACACTGCAGATTTTCTTTATGCCACAAAGAAGCATCTTTAGGTTATAAAAAAATAACACGTTTTTCATGCAATGTATAGACTTTATTACGCATTTTTTTTTAAAATTCCCTTTGGACCAGATTCTAATATAATTTCAGAAGAAAAGTCCTATTGAAGTTGACTGAATTCCAATGTAATTTGAAAGCAATTAAAGTTTATCAAAGGAATTTTGCAGTAGTCATTCTGGAAATGAATCCAGCCCAAAAGGGAATAACACAAGCTTATATAGGTCTTTGGAGCAGTGCTAAGAAATTCCTTAATTTTATTGACTCACTAAAACTACAGTGTTGCATTGGATGGTGGCCATGTAAAAGCCTTACAAGGTCAGTCATTCATGCAGATTCATTGAAGTTTTAGAAATTGAAAAGTTTCTTAAAACTCAATAGCATCATCCCCAAATGAGTATTCCTGTATAACCAGAAGTAGAAAATTTCTAGTATACTTTATTAAAGTGTAATCTAAGTCAAACACAACAAAGTTTCCAATAAAACTTTTTCTTCTATGTTGTTACCATTTTAAAAAAGAAAAACCCATGTGAAGGGTCATGTGTCAGTTGCCAGGGTCACACAGACGTGGCACAGGAGCAATGTCCTCCTGGTCCAGGGGTGAAGAATCCACCTTCCAAGGCAGGGGATGCGCTTCCATTCCTGGTCAGGGAACCAACATCCCATAACTAACTGGGGAATAATGCTGCAGGGCGACTAGAACCGTGTGCCCCAACTAGAGAAGACTCTGAGCACTGTAATGAAGACCCAGCACAGCCAAAAATTTTAAAAAAGAGTAGCAGAAGAAAACACCTCTAAACAAAGGAAGGGAACATAGCAAGAGGAACAAATGTTTCCGTGAGCCTGTCTTTAGGGATTGTGTTACATCATTGATGTAGAATGCCTCATCTTTACATAATACTCTATACTATGATGCAAATAATATTCTGTATGAAATAAAATAGAGGTTGCTTTTTATCATATTGATATCTGCTATATTAATATACTCTAACAGAAGTGCATGGATTCTAAGGAAAATGAGATTTCTGGGGTGCCTCTTCATGCACATGCTATCTTGAGGCACAGTCTTGTAGAAGTCAGACTTGAAAGTCATTAATCAGCACATACTAATTAATTGCTCTTAAATAGAAAAATAAAATGGAGAAAATTTCAGAGTAAGTAAAAAACACAGTAGGTTAATGACTATTATTGTTATGTCAGCTTCACTTTCAGGAAACTTTAAGGTATCCAAAAGCATGAGTCTACCCTCAATCACAATGATGGTATTTGACACACAGTTTTGCTTACTCAAGTGAAAATTCCAAAAGGAACTTGACAGCCTAACCTTTTGAGTAATGTACCATCTTAGATGACAGAGCATTACAGCCAGAATGGCCACATGAGAAGCTCCACAGACCTGCTTTCCAGTGATATAACCATACCTGACAGAATTTCTTTTAAAGTGAGGGGAGAACTTCCCTGGTGGTCCAGTGATTAAGATTTTGCCTTCCAATGCAGGAGGTACAGGTTCGATCCCTGATCAGGCAGCTAAGATCCCACATGCCTCATGGGCAAAAAATGAAAACATTTTTTAAAAAAAGAAACAATATTGTAACAAATTCAGCAGAAACTTCAAAAATGGTCCAGAAGAAAATCTTTAATTAAAAAAAGAAGAAGAAGAAATGCAGTGTCCAGAAATTTTCCTAAGGACATGCAACAAATGGAGAAAAATGTATTCAAGAAAACTCTCCTGAATCTCAGTAAGAATATTTGGAATCTGAGCCATAAACACACTCATTCCAGTTTAGTAGGATTAAATACCCATTTTAGGTGGGTATGGCCAGGAAGATGAGGTTCCTTCTTCCCTCAAACCTCAATCAAGGGATCCTTAAAAGGTTTACAGAGGCTAAATTTCAAGAGCCCCTAAGCCCCCTTCCTCCACCCAACCCCCACTCACAGAGCAGAGGTTTTCCACCCAGAGGCAGACTGAGAATACCAGGACCTTGCTCACCTTAACCTCAGCTTATTCATAGGGTGGAAGTTTCATGCTGGGCAAGACAAGCCACAAAACCAAAAAACCAGAGGCTTCGCCCCGACCCAGAACACTGCTTGCAAAGCAGGAGAGTCAGTCCACAAGAAGCAAACCACTGTCCCCACCCACAGCTCCAGAGCTAGGACTCCAGCTGCCCAAGTCTCCACCATGAACCATCTTGGCTTCCATTTTCAGGGATATTTGGTGTGATTTTTTTATTTGCATTTAATGCTTTTCATTATTACAACCTCCACCCAACACATCTAAAATCTCTCAACACATACTACCTAATTCCATCTGTATTATTTCTAACTTTGATATTTCGTATCATGAAATCCCTCAAATTTGGGTCTATGTTACTGAAGTCATTAGTTTTACAAGAATAATTATAACGACTACTAATAACATGTACTAAGTACTAGCTTTGTGCCAGGCACTCTACTGCTTTACATAAATTATCTCGTTCTGCCACATCTAATTGCACCTAAGCATATGCTTAAATTTGCCAGTAGCACTTAATATTAATTAAAATAAAGATATTGATCATCTTTGAAAGAAATATCTCAATATACTGATGTGAAGCCTATAGAATAAAATATTTTAAAGACTTACACAATGTACACCACTTAATTATTATGCCATACTATTAAATTTATGTTTCTATTATGGAAAATAAAGCTATAAAATAAAAATAAAGTATCTGCTTTTTATCCTATTTATTTCTTACACCTTTCTCAAATTTCTAGAAACCGCAGCTTCTCATATGTCAAATAAATATGATTAGATTCGTATATTCAATTAAATCGTCTAAGAAAATAATATATAAAGTAAGTATTATGTTCTTGCATTAACTCCCAAATTATGTTTTATAACAAATCACCCTGACATTAATCATGGTATGACGGTTGAAAAGTAACACAGGATAAGATTTTTACTAATCCTTCACATTCCATTTTGAAGCTGTATGCTGCTCTTGATCAGAACTCTCAATTTATTATCAAGAATTACATTATTCTCCGAATGAGTGAATTTTCTGTTGGAGACAGGAAATGAAGGACTGCAAATGCTGGAAATGTATTTTTCCTGTCTCAGTGTTAATACATGATATATATGCATTCATATTAACAATAACTCTGAAAACTAGTTTCATTTCCTCTACACATAAGCAATAAACAGTAAGTGCAAAAATGTGAATACTAGCAGCAGTGATGTGGATACAGAACATGGGGCTTCATTTGAATGTACAGCCATTTCTAGTATTTCATTAGAGCTTGTGTACAGGCAACTGCCGCAGATGTCCATCACAGTTGGATTAGACGAAGCAAACAATGCAGGCTTTGAGGATAAACCGAAGCTGCAGCTCAAAGTTTCCCTTTCTTATCCAAGGACACCACAGGACCATTGTCTTCCTCCTTCAAGGCAAAAAAGGAGTCAATTATGTTACTGGTATTCTTCCACAGCAAACTGAAGTCTTTTCTACAGTCCAACAAGAGACAGCAACAATGAGAAGTTTTGTAAGAAAACGTGGAAATTTCAAAAATATCTTCATGCTCATGTTTGGCTTCTCTGCAATTTTTCTACAAAGTCTACCATAACTTTATTTCTTTGACAGAATCTATTAATGCAAAATTTCATAGAAACATGTATTTTCAAGCCAAATAAATGAATGCTTGAACTGTTTTCTAAACAAAGAATTTGTATGTCATGCAAAATAATAAAGCTTTTAGTAGTTGTCATTAATTTCCTGTGTAATAATTGCAGGTGGTAACTAAGCACAAAGACCACTTCTTCCAAGTCCCCAAATTCTATTAAATAAATGAAGAAATAATAAATACAGAATAATACAGGAAACAAGCAGACATTTTGAGGTAACTAAGAGTCTTCTCATTTAGAAAACAATATCAGCTAAGATTTTCATTCAATACATCTACTCATGTTACAACAGATGGGCTGGGGAAACTCACGACTGATTCATACAGTTGCTAAACATAAACTAGTCTGGTTTTTTGGGCAACAAATATCTATTAAAATTATGCATGTACTTTTCACCCAAAATTACACTTCTTGGAACTTATGATAGAGACACAATCACCTAATTATATAAAAATTTTATGTGTATGAATATTCACCGCAGAAAAAAAAACTAGAGAAAAACCAAGCAATTTCTTTCTTTAATAAACTATGATACAATAGAATACTTTAAAATTGTTCATACATGATACATGTATGGATTTCCTTGTACATATGTACACACACATGACCACACGTGCATTCACATCAGTTCAGTTCACTTCAGTCGCTCAGTTGTGTTCGACTCTTTGCGACCCCATGAACCTCAGCAAGCCAGGCCTCCCTGTCCATCACCAACTCCTGAAGTTCACTCAAACCCATGTCCATTGAGTTGGTGATGCCATTCAACCACCTCATCCTCTGTCGTCTCCTTCTCCTCCTGCCCTTAATCCCTCCCAGCTCCAGGGTCTTTTCAACTGAATCAGCTCTTCACATCAGGTGGCCAAAGTATTGGAGTTTCCAGCTTCAATATCAGTCCTACCAATGAACACCCAGGACTGATCTCCTTTAGAATGAACTGGTTGGATCTCCTTGCAGTCCAAGGGACTCTCAAGAGTCTTCTCCAACATCATAGTTCAAAAGCATCAATTCTTCGGCACTCAGCCTTCTTCACAGTCCAACTCTCACATACATACATGACCAGTGGAAAAACCATAGCCTTGACTAGATGGACCTTTGTTGGCAAAGTAATATCTCTGCTTTTTAATACACTGTCTAGGTTGGTCATAACTTTCCTTCCAAGGAGTAAGCATCTTTTAATTTCATGGCTGAAATCACCATCTGCAGGAATCTTGGAGCCCAGAAAAATAAAGTCAGCCACTGTTTCCACTGTTTCCCCACCTATTTGCCATGAAGTGATGGGACCGGACGCCATGATCTTCGTTTTCTGAATGTTGAGCTTTAAGCCAACTTTTACACTCTCCTCTTTCACTTTCATCAAGAGGCTCTCTAATTCTTCCTCACTTTCTGCCATAAGGATGGTGTCATCTGCATATCTGAGGTTATTGATATTTCTCCCGGCAATCTTGATTCCAACCTGTGCTTCTTTCAGCCCAGCATTTCTCATGATGTACTCTGCATATAAGTTAAATAAGCAGGGTGACAATATACAGGCTTGACATACTCCTTTTCCTATTTGGAACCAGTCTGTTGTTCCATGTCCAGTTCTAACTGTTGCTTCCTGACCTGCATATAGGTTTCTCAAGAGGCAGGTCAGGTGGGCTGGTATTCCCTATATGGAACCATTTATTAGAAAACATTAATAATGCTAGGGTATATGTTTCCAAACTAAATTTCAAATAAGATAGTGAGCCATGATCAAATATTTTAAGATTATGCCTCAAAGATATGATTTTGAAGGTAAACAGGATGCTGTTTTTATATGCATTTGACAACTATAACCCAGCAAATTATAAATCAAAGTGACTGACATAAAACTAACTGATGATCCACATTGTCAAGCCTCAGAATTTTAGAGCTTTTTAAAGGAAGCCTAAAGGTCAGCATGCATGAATTTTTTGAAAAAGGAAAATAAACTGGAGGCCCTCCTGCCACTTGCTCAAATATGTTCCACATAACTCTGGAAGTTAGGTGGAAAAAATAAACAGTGAAAACTCTGATCAAATTGAGTAAAACATGATTCTTTCATACAAAATCATTTGTCTCTAATACGCTAATGTGCATTGTTAATCTCCAAAAGGAAAATATTATATTCAGGATTTCCCAATGTACGGGAACAGTCACCTCTTAATCAAACAAACATCTTGAGGGAACACTGCTCTGCAGAACAGAGTTGGGAAAAGGGTGTTCTAGAGATGGAGATTCCAAGTTTATGAAAGTAATTCAATTTCATTTTAAGAATATATCCAATTATTCTAAAAATTAAGCTGTGTGCACTGTGCTTTATCACTCAGTCGTGTCCAACTCTTTGCAATTCCATGGACTGTAGTCCACTAGGCTCCTCTGTCCATGGGGATTCTCCAGGCAAGAATAATGGGCTGGATTGTCGTTCCTTCCTCCAAGGGATTTTCCCAACTCAGAGATCGAACCTGGGTTTCATGCATTGCAGGCAGATTCTTTACCACCTGAGCCATGAGGGAAGCAAAAAATTAAGCTACCATGGTCCAAAACATCAGTTAGACAAAAGACAGATAGACAGACAGATCCTGTTTTCCTTCTCTCAGCCGCCACCACTCTACACACACACACAGACACACACACATCACACACTGTAAACCCTTCCCTTCAACATCCCAATACAGTATAGAGTAATTTTGGTTGGATCAATATTCAATTTCTTTTATTGTGATGATGTAAATATTATCCAGCTTCCCAGGTGGTGTTATGGTAAATAACCTACCTGTGAGTGCAGGAGACATAAAAGACGTAGGTTTGATCCCTGGGTTGGGAAAATCCTCTGGAGGAGGGAATTCAAACCCACTCCAGTTTACAGAGGAGTCTGGTGGGCTACAGTCCATAGGGTTGCAAAGAGTCGGACACCACTGAAGTAACTTAGCAAAAATAGAAATATTATTCAGAGCTGAACTACCTATATTAATATATCATTCATTTTCCTTTCTTGCACAACTTTTTGTTTTCTCTGGAATGAATCGTTATCTCAAGCTTTCCCCACCTAGGTACTCAATCCCAAATTGCCTACAATTGTCCGACTCTCCTCTCAAGAAATTAAGACATATCACGCAGTCTATCAACTTTGTATTTCTGGAGGAAGCCGTTCTAGAACCTTCTCGCCTGCTAATATCCAGACTCACACCCTCCATGCTGGCCACCTCACTTCACCATCACTCTGGGGATCTCCTTTGCCTTTCTCCTTTGTCGTATCTCCTGTTTCCTGGATCCCACACCTGTTTCCTTGGATTACTTTGGTCAAGCACATCTGCCGTTTGAATAGAGGTCTTCCTGCCAGGGTACTGACGGATGAGTGGGGAAGGAGGTGCACCATAAAGATGTTATTCAATCGTGCTGTCTTCAGAAAGGTTTCCCAACCCTCAATCGAGCCTATGTGCTCTAAGAGGAACTCTCCCTTCATCACAGCATAAGGACTTCCAGGGCTCCACCACAGATTAGAAGGCTCCTGAAGATGTAACTGCTTCTCCAACAGCTATTAACAAGTCCAGATGATCTGAGCCTCCTTCAACTTCTAGACACATCCGTTGCCACCAATTCCTGGGACTTTGAGAGATACCGTCATTAAACAGCCTTGTTCCTCGTGTGTGATAAATCTATCCCCGCACAACCACCTGCTTCCAAAATACTGTTCCTGCCGTCTCTTCTTTTCTCTATTCTTGTAAGTTTTCACACTTAAAAAAAAAACCTCTTTCCTGTTATTTTAACACACTTCATGGTGGAAACAAAACTAAAAGCCTTTCTATTTAATGGATTAGCATGATTTGATACATAAGCTCCTTTTTACACATTTGTATATTTTCTAAACTTTCTCTAATAATTCTATCATTTGGTAATCAGAACATAAATTTACTTGCAGGGAAGGAAAGTTGACACAGATATACAGAATGGACTTGTGGACACAGTGGGGAAGGGAGAGAGTGGGACAAATGGAGAAAATAGCATCAATATATATATGCTATTGTGTGTAAAGTGGATAGCTGGTGAGAAGTTGCAATAAAACACAGGGAGCTCAGCTCTGTGCTCTGTGATCAGCTTGAGAGCTGGGATCGGGGGAGAAGAAGGAGGCTGAACTGGGAGGGGGATATATATATATATATATATGTATATATATATACATATATATATATAAATAATTATGGCTGATTCACGTTGTTGTATGGCAGAAACCAACACAATATTGTAAAAAAAACTTTTTTAATTTACCTGCTATAATAATCTAAAGAAATGACATTTGGAATATACAAAGGTAATCAGGCTGAATTTCTCCCTCGTTAGGACTTCCTCCAAATACTCATTTATCTATATATAAATAATAAGAAAGTTTAACTATAAAAGGAAATTTTCTATTACCCAATGATCATTGTTCATAATGAGACCTTGAAGTAAGGCCATAATCTTAACAAGTCTTCTAAATCATCAGCTATTTCAATATAATTATAACAGATGCTATCTTTCATGTGACTATTTCTGAACCTTAAATTATCTTCTATGAAGACACCCTAGGGAATGAGCGCAAATCAAATTACCACTGAAGAACTTCCTGAAAAGCTCTCAAAAATAAAAAAGCACATGTGCACACATGTCCTTCTTAGAAGTTGCAGAGTTGCTTAGCTGACCTTTGTTTCAGGGAGTTTGGTTCAGCTAATCAGCTAATTGATAACCCCCTGCTGTGTCCCTCCTTTAAGTAAGATAATTCAGTAAAAAAAACATCTCCAAAAGCAGAGTCTTCATACTACAATAAAAAACATTTAAAAAGAAAGAAAGAGACTCCGAGATATTAGTAACTTTGTCAAGGTCACACAGATAACCGGTGGTGGAATCAGAACGGAACCCAAGCCATCCATCCGCTGCTGAGCCACAGGGGGCCTCCACATTCAACCCAGTGCGCCTCACTGAGAGGAGGGTTTGAGACACGCTTGTTGCTTCATTCTGTTGTGTATTATTTGAGTTTTCTGCCATGAACGAGTGTTCTATTTAGAGACACAGGGAAAAAGAACAGAAAGAAAATCAAAGAGTGACTCTTGCCACAGAAATTTCAATAGGTAAATGGAGATGAACACATTTCAAGACAGCGAGGAGTGAAAAAGGAGATGAGAAAGAGGTGAAAAGCATAAAGTGACTGATTTTTAAAAGGGCAAAAACACCTTGAACCCCTGATGCAAGCATAAATTAGCCTAACACTCTGGGGATATTGGGCATTCCCAGGTGGCGCTATTGGTAAAGAATCAGCTTGCCAATTCAGGAGACACAGGAGACATGGTTTCAGTCCTTGGGTTGGGAAGATTCCCTGGAGAAGAGAATGGCAATCCACTCCAGTATTCTTGCCTGGGAAATCCCATGGACAGAGGAGCCTGGCTGCCTACAGTCCATGGGGTCACAAAGAGTCAGACACAACTGAGTGACTGAGCAGCAACTGGGGATATTAGCAATGTGATACCAAAAGTGAAAACTTGGATGTCCTTTTTCCCTAGAAATCTCAATCCTAGGAGCCTATCTAAAGAGATAAGGAAGGACTTCCCTGGTGGTCCAGTGCTTAAGACTACCTTCTAATGCATAGAGAGCACAGGTTCAATCCCTGTTTGAGAAGCTAAGATCCCACATGCTTTGTGGTGCAGCCAATAAATAAATAAATAACTTGTTTTTAAAAGAGAGATAAGGAGGCAAAGATATGCAAGGACTTCATAATTATCTGCCCTTTGTTATTTGAAATGTGCAGTGAAAAGAGCTCACGGTTTGCAGTGAAACCTGTCTGGACCTGAGCAAGTTACTCAACCCCTCTCAGACTTAGGGTCTTTATTTCTAAAATGGAAATAAAAGAACGTGGCTCACAAGATCAACGTGAGGATTAAATGAGATAAAATATAGCCCAGGGTCTGAAACACAAAACAGCGTTCATTCTTTCCTGTCATCGCTCACCAGAATGTGTCACTTAGAATGAAGGTGTAGGGTTTCTCTGGTGGTTCATGTAAAGAATCTGCCTGCCAGTGCAGGGGACCTGGGTTCCATCCTCGGTCCAGGAAGATCCCACGTGCTGCAGAGCAACTCCGCCTGTGTGCCACAACTGCTAAGCCTGTGCTCCAGCAACTGGGAGCCACAATTACTGACACCCACACACCTAGAGACCATGCTCTGCAACAAGAGAAGCTGGCACAAGGGGAAGCCTGTAAACTGCAACAAAGACCCAGCACAGTCAAAATAAAATAATAAAGTAAACACATTTTTAAACTTTAACCAAAACTCAAGAACACATCAGGTTGCTTAGTATTTCGCATACATGTTGTTATTGTTTAACTGCTAAGTCATATTTAACTCTTCTGCCCCAAAGTATCATAAACCACTAAACTTAGCTTTTAAAGTTCTTCCCAAGCAAATCTACCTTATGCTATTTTGACACTTTCTCAATCTCAATTAGCACTAAACTCATTAACAAAACTGTTTTATACACAACAGTGAGTCACATTTTTCTTCCTTCTTCCCTAATCCCAAGTGTGTTGTAAGGGTGATTGAGTATCTAATTACTTCTTAATTGAATGCACATATTACACATTTTTCACTAGGTTCAAGTTTAATGCTTTCAGTCCAGAAATCAAAGTCAATGAAATTAAGTTGAATTGGGATTTGAGCAACTATTTTAAGGAGAAGGTTTGTATTATGTCTAATTATAAGTAAATGTGGATTTTAGCATTATTTCCTATGGAAATATTTCAGGTCCAGAAATGTGCCATAAATGACTAATTTAGATGATTAATAACACTGTTATTCTTATTTACAATCTTTTATTCCTCATTACAGTGAGGAATTGCTGGGACCCACTAAATATAATCATTCTTGAAATAAAAGATACCATTAGAGAACAATTGGTTGTACCCCGACTAAAATTAGAATCAACATTCATTCATGTTTGTGAAAAATTACATGAGTTTCTCTGTACCATAAAAGTTACTGGAAATCTCACATGCTGCTAGCACAAGAAAAACATAAATCTTGGAATACATTCATCAAAAATATTCATTTATGGTAAACCATAAAAAATATTAGTATCAAAATGGTGCTCCAATTCAGTTCATACTTTACCAGGAGACTATTTATTGAGGTTTTTTTGTTTTTATTTTTCCTTTTGCATTATGAGGAGTTAAAATAAAAAACCTCTGAAGTAGGTATCTCATACAATGAAGGTTTGTTTGCTTGTTCCTAGATATGGAAATCAACCATCTGTAATAATTTAGTTGAAGGCCTCTTCAGGCAGAAGACTAGATTAAGTAACTTTCTGACATCCAATTCAACTCCATGCTTCTAAGATGTCTTTGAAAATATATTCTAGACAAGGCGTCAAAACTCATGAGTTTCTAACCACTAAAAGTACAAGAATTCAGAAATTGCGCAGGCATTTAAAGAAGCAATATGACAGAAAATTTGTTGTTTTTCAGTCAATAAGTCGTGTCTAACTGTTTGCGACCCCATGGACTGCAGCACTCCAGGCTTCCCTGTCTGTCACCATCTCCTAGAGTTTATTCAAATTCATGCCCATTGAGTCTGTGATGTCATCCAAGCATCTCATCCTCCGTCATTCCCTTCTCCTGCTTTCAATCTTTCCCAGCATCAGAGTCTTTTCCAAAGAGTTGGCTCTTTGCATTAGGTGACCAAAATATTGGAGCTTCAGCTTCAGCATCAGTTCTTCCAATAAATATTCAGGGTCGATTTCCTTTAGGATTGACTGGTTTGATCTCCTTGCAATCCAAGGGACTTTCAAGAGTCTTCTCCAGAGCCACAGTTCAGAAGCATCAATTGTTCAGCACTCAGCTTGCTTTATGATCCAACTCTCACATCTGTAAATGACTACTGGAAAAATCACAGCTTTGACTATACAGACATGATAGAAAATAGACTCATCCAAAGCCAACATGGTTTTACTGTTTTAACAATTAATTTATTCTGAGAATGGTATTGCTGTGCTTAATTGCTCAGTCATGTCCAACTTTTTGGACCTCATGGACTGTAGCCCATCAGGATCCTCTGTCCATGGGGATTCTCTGGGTAAGAATACTAGAGTAAGTTGCCATGCCCTCCTCCAGATCTTCCCAACCCAGGGATCAAACCCAGGTCTCCCACATTGCAGGCAGATTCTTAACCATCTGAGCCACCAGGGAAGCCCATTAATACTGGAGTAGGTAGCCTATCCCTTCTCCAGAGGATCTTCCCCACCCAGGGATTGAACCAGGGTCTCCTGCAATGCAGACGGTTTCTTTATCAGCTGAGCTACCAGGGAAGCCTGAGAATGATATTACATAGCGTCAAATCTCTTGACAGGAGAAACCTCCATGTTCAGTTCATTTCAGTTCAGGTTCAGTTCAGTCGCTCAGTCGTATCTGACTCTTTGCGACCCCATGAATCGCAGCACGCCAGGCCTCCCTGTCCATCACCAACTCCTGGAGTTCACTCAGACTTGCGTCCATCAAGTCAGTGATGCCATCCAGCCATCTCATCCTCGGTTGTCCCCTTCTCCTCCTGGCCCCAATCCCTCCCAGCATCAGAGTCTTTCCCAATGAGTCAACTCTTCGCATGAGGTGGCCAAAGTACTGGAGTTTCAGCTTTAGCATCATTCCTTCCAAAGAAATTCCAGGGCCAATCTCCTTTAGAATGGACTGGTTAGATCTTCTCCCTTGGACTCTGAAGAGTCTTCTCCAACATCACAGTTCAAAAGCATCAAATCTTCAGTGCTCAGCTTTCTTTATAGTCCAACTCTCACATCCAAACATGACCACTGGAAAAACCATAGCCTTGACTAGACAGACCTTTGTTGGCAAAGTAATATCTCTGCTTTTTAATACACTGTCTAGGTTGGTCATAACTTTCCTTCCAAGGAGTAAGCATCTTTTAATTTTATGGCTGCAATCACCATCTGCAGGAATCTTGGAGCCCAGAAAAATAAAGTCAGCCACTGTTTCCACTGTTTCCCCATCTATTTCCCATGAAGAGATGGGACCAGATGACATGATGTTAGTTTTCTGAATGTTGAACTTTAAGCCAATTTTTTCACTCTCCTCTTTCACTTTCATCAAGAGGCTCTTTAGTTCTTCTTCCCTTTCTGCCATAAGGGTGGTGTCATCTGCATATCTGAGGTGATTGATATTTCTCCCGGCAATCTTGATTCCAGCTTCTGCTTCCTCCAGCCCAGTGTTTCTCATGATATACTCTGCATATAAGTTAAATAAGCAGAGTGACAATATACAGCCTTGACATACTCCTTTTCCTATTTGGAACCAGACTGTTGTTCCATGTCCAGTTCTAACTGTTGCTTCCTGACCTGCATACAGATTTCTCAAGAGGCAGGTCAGGTGATCTGGTATTCCCATCTCTTTAAGAATTTTCCACAGTTTATTGTGATCCACACAGTCAAAGGCTTTGGCATAGTCAATAAACCATAAATAGATGTCTTTCTGGAACTCTCTTGCCTTTTCCATGATCCAGCAGACGTTGGCAATTTGATCTCTGGTTCCTCTGCCTTTTCTAAATCCAGCTTGAACATCAGGAAGTTCACGGTTCACGTACTGCTGAAGCCTGGCTTGGAGAATTTCAAGCATTACTTTACTAGCGTGTGAGATGAGTGCAATTGTGTGGTAGTTTGAGCATTCTTTGGCATTGCCTTTCTTTGGGACTGGAATAAAAACTGACCTTTTCCAGTCCTGTGGCCACTGCTGAGTTTTCCGTATGAGTTACCATATGACCCAGCAATCCCACTCTTGGGCATACGCTGAGAGATAGTTCAAAAAGATACATAAAAGATGCATGCACCCCAGTTTTCACTGCCACACTATTTACAATAGCCAGGATGTGGAAGCATTCTAAATGTCCATCAGCAGAGGAATGGAAAAAGAAGATGTATTACATATACACAATGGAATATTACTCGGCCATAAAAAGAATGAAATAATGTCATTTGCAGCAATATGGATGGACCATGAGAAAACTGGAAGAAAGGCTAGTCTGCAAAGGATGATCGTGGCACTTCTCTGGAGGCCCAGTGACTAGACTCCATCCTCCCAATGCTGGGGGCCTGGGCTGCATCCCTGGTCAGGGGGCTAGATCCCCCCTGCTGCAACTAAAAAGAGATCCCATGTGTTGCAACTAATCCCTGGCGCAGTCAAATTAATAAATAAAAATCAATATTTTTTGAAAAACATGCAAAAGTAACCAAGTGGATTTGAACAGAAACAAAAGAATTAAAAAAAAAAACTAAGATCATAAATTCAATCTTTTATATACTGAGTCTGAAACTCAGTGTATAGGTCTTTGGCACATGCAGAAAAGTCATGCAAACAGTTGGGCATCCAATTCCAGAGCTTAACAGGGAGGCCTGGTGCAGGCATATGAATGAGGGTTATCTGCATTTGGTGGTAACAGAGGCTGTGGGTGTAGGTGGTTCACATACAAAGAGAGGAGGCCCGCTAGGCTGAACCATGAGGACTCCAACAGCAAGTGCCCTCTGGCAAGGTCCCTTTATGTGCTGGGTTTTCACAGTTCCCTGGGTCTATGACAAACATGCTTTCCTAAGTTTTGACGACAGAAGACGAGATGGTTGGATGGCATCACCAATTCAGTGGACATGAATTTGAGCAAGTTCCGGGAGATGGTGAAGGACAGGGAAGCCTGGCATGCTGCAGTCCATGGGGTTGCAGAGTCAGACATGACTGAGCGACTGAAGAACAACAAAATATCTATGAACTTCATCATGGAAAAGAAGAGCTGGAAAGAAATGACAGCAAATAAGGTGGAAAATGAAATGAATGCTTCTTTGTGAACAATCTTTTCTTAATAAGCCCCAAACTGGAAAAAATAAAATTTAAAAATTGATTTGAGGAAATACCAATAATGAGCATCCACGAGGAAAGAGACACAATACCACATGTTTAGGTAAGATGAACCTGGTCTTGGTGTCTTTCTTATGGAAAATATATGAAGTTTAAAATGATGAAATCTACTATACTTAAGGTGTCCTAACATATTAATGTTCAACATAAAAGCTGACCCATGACTGCAAAATGTTTTCTTTTCTTCTTCCCAAATACAATTTTGTTTAAATTCAAGTGAAGGGGGAGGGATAAATCATTCAGCAATCTTACCCTCAATAAATTATTAACATTTCAATACACACAAAAAAAGAGACAGATATGGAAGGAAGGCTTATTTTCCTTCTTTGGTCATCTTGAAGAAATGTCTATAAAGTTTTGATATTTTTCATTCTTGGGTTAATAACTTTTATATCATACAATAAACACATAATAGATGGGTTGGGCACCTTTGGTATTTTGGCCTTTTCTTGAAATCATTTTGAAGTCCTTTAGGAAATTCATTCATTTTTGGACAATTCTATATGATATAGTAAATAGAAAACAGCTATATCCATTGAGCTCTCATTTCTCACCCTAATGCTGTATATCATATTAAATTATTAGAGTGAGTCAAGTCCAAGTTCTATTGACTAAAAATATGGCTCTGAGCTTTCCATTTATCCTGGAAGGATAATAGCTTTTGCCTACTTGGTCATTCAGAGTTGACATTATCCCTTCCCCACAAAGCCCCTCCTTTTCCATAATGGCTTGCCCTTTTCTAACCTCCTACTTTGTCAGCTTATAAAAGAAAACTGATAAGAAATTGATGCTAGCTATAGCATTTACTAAACTTAAGAAGACAACATTATTAACTGCAAAAGTATACACGGGGAAGAATTCAGTACAGTCTGAATGTGACTTCAAAGACCCAGAAAGGGTCTCTGTCCAAATATGAGGGTAAGTTTGACACAAGAATCATTCAGAGATACTTACTTATCTTTTATCATCTTCCTTTTTTATGTTTTTTTTTTTCCTAATCTATTTGGAGCACATTTATAGTTTCCCCTTAGAGTTCTGCAGCATTGGTTTTTACAGAAAATAGTTATAACTAACTATAGTTACTGTAAACATGCGTGCTGCTTAACAATTAAACTGAGTCACAGGGGAAACAGGCACATTTTTAAACAGAATAGCTTTCTAATAATTGGCTAATATTTTAATGAAAAAAACAGGCAAGTAATTATTTCATTCAAAGGTTAGTATCAATATTATGATAGAACCTGAAGTCATATTCAGACTGTACTGAACTCTTCCCCATGTGTACTTTTGCAACTTATAACATCATCTTCTTAGATGAAATAAATGTCACAGGTAGCATCAAATACAATAATACTAACCTTCCAATGAAATAATTACTTGCCTGTTCGTTTCATTAAATATGAGTCAATTTTTAGAAAGCTATTATGACTGTTCATATATTAGCCTGAATCCCCTGTGACTTAAATATTGTTAAAGTACACACATGTTTGCAGTAACTATAGCTAATCATAATTGTTTTCTGTAAAAACCAATGTAAAAAAATTCTAGATAATCTCCTTTCCCTCCCTTAAAAGGGGAAATGATCAGTGTGCTCCCAATAGATTAGGAAACAAAAAAATGGAAGAAAAAGAAAGTAAGTATTTCTGTAAGATCCCTGTGTCAAATTTACCCTCATATTTGGGCAGAGACCCTTTCTGGGTCTTTGAAGTCACATTATTATGCCAAGGGCAGCAAAGAAACTGGCCAGAAAGTTTGGTCTTATTTCTGGTTTGTTGTTACTAAGGTTTGGTTCTTCTACATCCATAAAGTTCAATGGGTAAATTGGCTCCCAGAAATCTGAACTAGCCTTGTATCTGGATGAGTTATATGTGAACTCTTTAAATAAGTACAAAACCATAGTTCATACTTCTTAAATGGTAATATAAAAAGTCCCAGGTAATTCATGGGAATAATAAGTCTTGGTTATCAAAACCCTCCAGATGTCTAGACATGTCATGTAAAAATGAATGTCATTTTAAATCCCCAAACTAAAGTTATTTTAGTAAAGCACAGCTAAAATAAATCTGAATTATTTTGAACATTTTTTTAGAAAGCCATCAGAAAAAAAGTTTTTTTCCTTCTCAGTTCTAAGAGCTTAAATGAAACATTCATGCATTAAATTCAAAGTCTGACTGTCAAATCATTTCACTTTAATAAAAATTTGAATTACCTGCCTTAGGGCATTATTAAATATCAAATAAAAAGCACACATCCATAAGTCTGATGTCCCAATATAATTTTTATGTAGAAGTATGACTAGATTTGTATTACACATTTCAAGATAAAAGCATCAAAAATGTATTCATGAAAGGATACAGTCAGAAGTGAATACCTCTTTGAGAGAATTTCTACATCATTCTTAGGAATCTGGGGAAAAATGACCCCCTTTCAGGAATCTCAGCCACCAAGACAAGGATAGCAATCCATCCTCTCTCTTAAAATATCTATACTGTAATTAACTGAAAACTTTGAGAATTACACATTGTCTTCCTATCATACAATGAATATGAAACGTATGTATCTGAAATATATGCAATCTTCTCATAAACATTTAAGGGTGTGTGTGTGTGTGTGTGTAAGACAGAGATAACATAGGGATAATTATTTAGATATTTAGAGAGGCAATTTGCATGGAGGGCAAGATATGGATCAACAACTCAAACCAAGTGTCATTTATAGTTACTGATATTCACAGGAGAGTATACCAAACCTACACTGGATAAATTCATAAACTCATGCTCACCAGCGTCACTGTGCCTCTCTGCCTGCCCTCCGATGAGTCCTGCCTGCACCCCTCTCCCCACCCTCTGCTCCCAACTTCTTCCAGCTTCCCTCCCCGACTCCCAGCTCTTCCCCAGTCCCCCTTAAACGGTAAAGCAAGTCACAAAACGCTGTCTATAAACCACCACCTCCTTCTTTCCTCTGACTGCATGGAAAAGTGTCCATTCCCATAAGAAAAGTCAGCCTACACTTGTGCTTAGAATTCCATCCCTTGGCAACTTTTCACAGACTTCACTGCTAGGATTAGCCCCTCAAGAAACAGCATCTTCACCCCTGTCCACCTATTGGCTCATTCCCCACCCCTCATATATAAAGTTCCAGTATTTCTTTTGCTTTAAAAAAAAAAAGGGCTTTATTTGGAACGAAATTGGGTCATCTGTAGAGATATGGACAGACCAAGAGATGGTCATACGGAGTGAAGTCAGAAGGAGAAAAATATATTAACGCATATATGTAGAATCTAGAAAAATGGTACAGCTTAATCTAACTGCAGGTCAGGAATAGAGATGCAGACTTAGAGAATGAAGGTGTGGACACAGCAAGGGGAAAGGAGGGAGTGGGGTGAAGTGAGAGAGCAGTGCTGACACATACATGCCGCTGCTGCTGCTGCTGCTGCCGCTGCGTCACTCAGTCATGTCTGACTCTGTGTGACCCCCTGGGCTGGAGCCCACGAGGCTTCTCTGTCCATGGCGTTCTCCAGGAAAGAATACTGGAGTGGGTACACTCCACTCCATACTGAATACTGTATGTATGAGAATATTGGAGGCGTGCCTTGCTCCAGAGGATCTTCCCGACCCAGGGACTGAACGCGGGTCTCTTGCTACAGGTAGGTTCTTTCGCGCTGAGCGGCCAGGGAGGCCCCATATATACACTACCATGAGCAAAACAGATAGCTGGGGGAACCTGCCATCATCACAAGGTGCCTCCACCTCCTCCCTTCAAACGCCACCTCTGCCCACTGCAACCTACATCCCTCCCACTCCTGCTGTCCTGAGGGCCCAAGTGTGGAGATGCTCCTGACCTCCGACCCTTAGTGCTTATGACAGAGGGCTCTGTCAGTCAAGCTGCCCGAGTCCAACTTCCACTTCCACTGTTCAGCAACTCGGGGCAAATGACCTAACTTCCCGGTGCTTTGGTTAACCTGTCATCAAGCAACCCATAAGGTTTTATGAACACATGAGGTCATCCCCACGTATTATTGAAACATTATATTTACGCACACATGCAGACACACATAGTCTATGCCCACAATGCCCACATTCTGTTCAGACCTCTTTTCTGATCTCCACTCTTGAAACTCCAGCTTCCTTCATGAGGGGTCCACCCACTGTTGTGATTGACAAGCCACTCTCAGTCCTCTCTATCTCTGCATCTCAGACAGAATCTCCTCCAGCTTCCCTGTTGTCACTCTGCCTACACAGTTCCTAAAGCCCCAAACCCCAGCTGTTACACTGATAATTCCATCTCCTCTCCCTCACATCCAACTTACCCTTAGATTTCACTTTCAGGGACTCTTTCACAAACGTAAACCTCTCTCCATCCACACTGTTCCTAGTCTGGTACCCAAGCCTCCATGCCTTGCACCTTGGTTACCCAATGGACTTCTAAAATACCTTTCTACTCCCCCAGCCTGGCCCACAGTAATCTAGTCCATTCATTCTCCAGCCACTGTGATCTCCTGAGAATATACAGGGGTCAGGCCACTCCCCTGAGAACCCTTAGATGTCAACACATTGACAATGAGATAAAGACTTCTAACGCAGCTGACAGGGCCCCGCCTGGCCCTCCCTTTCATTTCCACACCCCAGACTCAGGGGGCTTCTTTCAGGCATCTCAGAGCATCAAAGTGTTACCATTTCCACAGGGAGGGGACCCTTGAGGGTCTTTGCAAAGATATTCCCTCTAGCCAAAATTTTCTCCACTCCACTTTTTTGTTCTTCTCATTCATGGAATTTATTACAATTTTTGTACTTTTGAAATGTTTTTACATTGCCCTGCTCACCATCTCAGGCTTAAGCTTTGTTTTTTAAAATAATTTTTGATGTGGACAATTTTTGAAGTCTTTATTGAATTTGTTACAATGTTGCCTCTGTTTTACACCTTTGTTATTTTGGCCATGAGGAATATGGGATTTTAGCTCCCTGACCAGGATCGAATCCACACACTCTTCCAGGAAGGTAAGTCTTAACCACTGGGGCACCAAGGAAGTCCCAGACTGTGAGCTCTTGGAGGCTAGAAATTTCAGTTCCTCTGTGACTCCCCCATCCACTGGACCACTGACATACAGTGAGAAGACATACTCCCAACGGACCACTAAACAGTCAGAGCTCTGTCCTGACTCCTAGGAAACTGTTCCAACAGGTACTTTCCTCTCACAGGAAGCAGCGGTTTCATAGCAACACACTGACCTAGGTATGTGACCCTGGTCAATCTACAAAGTGAAGAAGTAACCCAGTATGCAGGCATTTATATATATTTTATATTTTCCTTGGTTGTGATGTTTATTTTGTTAGCTCCTTAAGGGTAAGTAACACATACATTGAATCCAATACATTAAAATGTATAGAGTATTAGAATATTCCATCAGTAAAGAAACATGCTGCTTTTATATAATCACCAAGTGCTTCTTGATCTATTGAATAAAATCACTTCCATAGGGTAAGTATTATCACTGTGGCCTGATCTACCCTCACTACCTACCCCAATAAGCAAGATGACCAAATCTGCACTGGACAAGTGGCCAGCTTTGAGGCTTCACAACTCCCAATCTGTTTCTTCACGCTCCCCATTCACCAGGAGATAACAGCTGCAGTTTCAAGCTACGACAACACAGCAAAGTACCAAAGAAGAAGGATTTGCGTGTCACCGTTCCCCTGCCTCAAGTGCCTTCCCTTATGAAAGCTGATATTAAAGCAAAACCTATCAATAGAATGAAAGGCTGCACTGCTGGAAAAACATAAGGAATGTAGATTTTTCCCTAATAGGGCATGAAATTTTTACAAACCACCTGACCTGTAATGAATGGGGCTTGAGAATGTGTCCTAAATTTCAATGAACTGCATTCACACTGTGCAATTAACAGGTTCATCGTGAGAGCTGCTTTCACATGCAGGCCCAACTGTGCGCCTGTTTTCCTCACTTAATCCACACGTACCCAGATGCAGACACATCAGCTCCTGTTTTCTTTGGCTACTGAAACGCAGCTCTAATGACTCTGTCACTGAGCGGCTGAGTGGGCCTAAAATTGTCTCCCAAAATCCCATCACAGCCCTCCACGAGCTCTGCCCCCTTCACGTGTGTCCTCAGCCTTCGAAATTCTTCAATCTGAAAATAAAAGCAGAACAGAACAGATTAATTGTCGACCGGCCATGAACAAGATGGGAATCTCATCGATGACTTAAAATATGCATAAATTACAAGCATTTAAAAAGAGAAAATTAAACTTCAAAAAAGAGAAAAACTGAGTTCATTCTTCCAGAGTTAAGACATTAGACACAACCTCTGCAAGAGGAAAGAAGAGAACAGAAGCAGAGGTAGGAAGGCCTCCAGACAAACCCAAACAACCGTCAAAACCTGCTGGATCTGTTCATGAAGAAATGATATACACCTCTCTCAAATAGCTCTTATGGGGACATTTCTAGCAGTCCAGTGGTTAAAATTCAATACTTCCAATGCAGGGGTCACTGGTTCTATCTACGGTTGGTAGGGGAACTAAGATCCCCACATGCTGCTTGTTGCGCCCAAAAATAAAAAAGATAAAAATAAAAAGGAGATAATCTGTAATACCTAAAAAACAAATAAACAACCTTCTATGTCTGCCATAACATAATAAGAAAAAGTGAACAAATGAAGAAATGTTCTGAAATGCTTCCCAAGTATATTTCTATAATGAATCATGGTGTTACTGTATGCTAACACTGATTATACGTTAAATATATTAGATGGAGGCTTTTTCATCAAAAAAACTCCCTTTCCTGCTTATTGAGCCCTCCAAAGAGCAAAGAATGCCTCTGATTTTTCAAAAGTTTAAGCCCATCTTCTTCCTGTGGCAACAGTGATTTTCAAGTTTATCTCCCTTCTCAGGCAGCCTCCCTAGACCCTGTGGTTTCCAGTTACTCACTATTGGTTGCCACAGTCCCAAGAGACCATTCCCATCAGCTCACTGCAGTCTCCCTAACTGGCCAAGTTGTACCTCCTGAGAACTCATAGTCTGCCAGACACCACCCGCTGGAAGTGTTTGAGCAACAAGCAAACACGTGATGAGTTTTTGCCAAGCTCACTGCCATCTAGCAGTTGATTTACCTTTGTCAAATCATGTTATTTCCTTTAAATGCCACATAAAATCACATGAGACATTCTTCATTCTTTACACAAAAGGAGAAACTGAGGCCAGACAGGTTAAGGAAGATTCCAGATAATCTGAGTCTGACAATTCCAAGGCCACGTGCCCCCTTCCCAGTCCCACAGCCACCTCTTCAGAAATTCTAGTCATCAGTAGACCCTATAGCCAGCATATTACCCAGGACACTGAGCAAATGTGACCTGAATAGCATCAATCGACCAAAGCATCACTGTCTGTGAATCAGAGGCTTCTACCCACAAAGGTTCACACAACGCTGACACAGACTTAACCCAATCATGAGGGGGAAACCCACAAGATAGTAACTAATTCAGGGTTCTAACAAAAATCTAGAAACCCCTAGACTTTAGAGGACTGATGGGACTTCTATAAAATTTCACTGGTGCATTCTCCTAAGAAGAGGTTCCCTGACTCCAGAAGAGTCAAATCTCACAAGACTCTAATTCAATCCACTCACATATGAATTGGAAATCAGAGCTGGGAAAAATTAAATGGCTTGCTAGATCAGAACCCAAGTTAGAAATCTGACTTCTAGGGTTTCCCTGGTGGCTCAGCAGTAAAGAATCTGCCTGCCGATGCAGGAGACACGGGTTCTATCCCTGGTCCAGGAAGATCCCACATGCCACAGAGCAACTAAGCCCATGTGCCACAACTCTCGAGCCTGTATGCTAGAGCTCGGAAACCACAACTACTGATGCCAGTGCACCCTAGAGCCTGTGCTATGCAGCAAGAGAAGCCACCACAATGAGAAGCCCTTGCATCACAATGAAGAGCAGCCCCTGCTTGCTGCAACTAGAGAAAAGCCTGCACAACAATGAAGACCCAACACAGCCATGAATAAATAAATAGAATTATAAAAAGGAAAGAAATGTGACTTCTAAAATTCTATCTTCCTTTGTCTTCAAATACTGTTTGATTTCCCTAAATGGGTTAACCCTGATCCTACTAGGATTGTCCTGTTTTTTTAAAAATAGCATCTACATGCTGTTATTATATAGAAGTGCCAGCCATATAAGCACTGAGATTTTTAATCTACATAATGGTTTCTCACTAGACCTTCTCACGGGTTTACAGGAGGGAATATGGCAGTAGTCATATTGCTTGTTGCACCTGAAAAATGTCTAGAGCCAAGTCTTCATGAGAATCCCTTATAATTATTTGTGAGGTGCACTTTTCTTAGCTTTCCCTGAGATGGAGTAAAAGGGAACCTTGTTAGTCAGAGGAGCCTATGATTTTTCAAAAAGAAGATGAAGGTCAAGGACACAGACTGCATCCAAAGGCTGGTTCTTGTCCAGTCTCTGCTATCCAAGACCCAAACAACCCAACTGCTCTTCCTTTTCAAGCTCAGTTTCCACCTATGAATAACAGAGATGAAGGTAATAACAGTATTCCAGGGGTGATATGAGGTAAATAAGATCATTCATGAAAACACTCAGCACAGTTCCAAGCACATAGAGAGTGTTCATAAATAACCACATGACTTCTGAAGTCCAAGCTTCAGCATTTGGAGATGATTATTTAGCTACAATTTTGTACACAAAAAAAGGAGACTAGAAATAATTATCCAGTTGACTGAGAAACAGAAGGTTCTCTTTCCTCCCATTCTCTGTGTGTGTGATCATATGTAAGAGCTGCAATCAGAACCTATACACCCAGGACAGGGTCACCAATGAGCACTGTGGACTCAAAACTTGACTGTCTCAAGGTATTTCAAGAAATACTCCATTTCTTATTGACTCTGAAGCTTATTGCAAAGCTGAGTTAACTTTATATTTACGTATTCAGAACTGAAGCTAAATCTTTCAAGCCCCAGGCCTCAAGCCTGAAATACCTTCTGTGAAAACGACTTCTTCTAGAAGAGATCTGAGTCAACAGCCGGCCAGTCTCCAATCACTGCCTTCTCAGAGAGAACTGCTTCACAAGAAATGTTTTTCTCTGATCAGAGTGATGCTTTGAAGACTTCAAACATCAACAAAGATAGGGGGAAAAAACACATCTCTCTGAAATGCCAGTTTTTCTGAAGTAACCACCCCTCAGAACCCTTTAGTCACTTCAAATGGTTTCGAGTGCGCATTCTGTTATTGCACACCAAAAAGAGAGTGAGAAAGGAGCAGAATAATATTCAGAGATAAAAGTCTTCAACTAAATGCAAATGTCAGGGCCATACAAGGGCCATCATTATCAATCAGTACATATGAGTTCATCGATTTTTAATGCTCCTCTACTTAAACATGGTATTTGTGTTCAGCCAATTTAAAAGAGAGAGATGGAGACCAGAGAGATTTAACACTTGGGAGATACGTCCTCACCCGTGAAGGTAGAAAGCTGAGCAGCCACTGTTCTCTGAACTGACTGGCACGCCCATTGGTCTAAAACATTCATTCCAACCTTCACTGATGTCTGAGCTTGATGACTCACTCAAAGTTCAGCTTTAAAACTGCTTTCTTCATGACAGCAGTTAACAGGCTAATTTCTAGGGTCTGAAGTTTGGCACACATTGCTTTTAGTAGTTCCAGGGGTCCTACACACATTTTGTAATAGACTTGTTTTGATTTACATCTCATATGTCATCACATTAAAAGAAAACTAACACATGAAAGTCTGTGTTCTCATCTTATTTTCCTTTATCACCAGGCAATTCATAATAATACATGAATTGCTGTTGTTGTTTACTCACTAAGTCATGTCTGACTCTTTGCAACCCCATGGACTATAGCCCACCAGGCTCCTCTGTCCATGGGATTCTCCAGGTAAGAATACTGGAGTGGGTTGCCATTTCTTTCTCCAGAGGATCTTCCCAACCCAGGGATAGAACCCACGTCTCCTATATTGTCATCGGCAGGCCAGTGACTATGGTTACAGATCACTTTTTTAAATGTTTTAAATTACACTTATCCAAATCCAACCAACTGTGTGGGTTTCTTCCCATAGCATAGAGTCTGCTAACCAGAACAACATGAAAGTCAACCAACCAACCAGGGGCTCCCAGTCCCAGACGCCAGGATTCTAGTGCTCAGGAAGACGTAAATGGTTCACAATGGGCTCAGCTGTCAATACTACACTATAGGTACCGACTCCGACCCCTGGACTAGCAGGCAGAGGATGGAACTCACATCTCCTGCATTGGCAGGTAGATTTTTTAAGGTTGAGCCACCAGGGAAGCCCATAACACCCAGCTACTTAGTTACATATGTTACCCCTATAAGAGGACACATTATTTCTCCAATACAAAGCTTTGTTTCTCAAAAAAAATCAACACAGTAGCCATCCACTTGCCATTTGCTATTCTTTTTGTTATTTTCTTTATCAATCCTCTCTCCCTACCTCTGACTCTTTATGTTTCTCTGCTCCTCTTCAAGCGCAACAAGGTGAGGCTCTTCAATTCTTGGTTTTGATTCTAGAATCACACCTTTGCCCTTTAGTTCCTCTCATTTTTACTGCCTTCTCTGGACCTTCTCTATTTTGGACTCTGCTTTCTCTGGAACTATATGAGCAGCAACAGTGGAACATTCAAATCAAGGACAGACTGATTCATTTTCTCCTAAGATTACAATTTTTTCCCCCTAAATCACTCTAAATTGCAATTTAATGTACATGGGTATGTGTGTGTCCATTTCCACACTCCTGCTCTCTGAACATATGCTGCAATGGAGCTCTGTACTAAGAGCACCTACATCTTCTTTTCCTGAAAAGAAACTAGAAAGTTATCCATTTCCAAGAGCAGTTGAAATTATTCCTTCAAATATGCATTTCTTTGGCTTTGGCTCCCTTTGAGGAAGACAGCTTAATTTCCAATAATTGAGGAGCATGACTTAAGTGAGTTAGGGTTAGACTTTGTCACTAGCCTCACTCAGGGGGATGGTACAAAGCAAGGCTCCCTTTGAAGCCTGCAAGACCAAAAGGCATGATGAGTTGCTTCTAGGTTGTTGCATAATTTACTGGATGGCATGGAAGTAAATCATCACATTATAGACTATTGGTTAACATCCCCAATACTGTGCTAGCGAGAGAATCTTTTGTGGAATTCTAAGTGGAATTCAGAATTTTCTGTGGCTCAGCCAGGTTCATTCAAACTGACTTTCAATAAATAGACATTTACTGTGGTTACAGAGGAAAACTTTATTTTTCATTAAAGAGTTGACCTATTTTTAGAAAATTGCCCCTAAACTGCTGAACAAATGTGACTGCAGACCCTGAGCTGCTTCTGCTTCCTCTGCCAGTCTGACCCCTCCCCTGTGACTAAGGCAGTTGAAACTCTTATCCTGGGTCCCTTTCAGCTCAATGCTCCACAGAAACATCCCACTTCAGTTAATGATTTAGTTAACTGGCAATGACAGTCCTTGTTCATGAATCTTTTCTTGCATGACGGCAAGTCTGAAAAAAGATGAAGGCTTTCTCCATGGCAAACTGGCTGGATGGGCTGGGGTGTGGACCTAGAGCAGCCAGACCAGCATAAAGAAAGAGACGGTGGAGGAATGATACTGGAGAACATAAGCCAAAGCTCAGCAACAGAGAAGCACCAAGATTCACCAGTGAACACACCGGGGCACGAAACAAGAGTCAAGGGTGAAGACTTCCCCGGCTGTGGATAAGAATCCACCTGCCGGTGCAGGGGACATGGGTTTATCCCTGGTCCGGGAAACTCCCACATGCTGAGAGGCAACTAAGTCCATGAGCCACAACTACGGCACCTCAACTCTAGAGCCCAAGAACCAGAACTCCTGGCTTCTTCTCCACACGCAGTAACTACTGAAACCCATGCGCCCTAGAGCCTGTGCTCTGCAACTAAAGATGCCATTGCACTGGGAAACCCTTGCTCTGCAACTAGAGAAAGCCCATCACAGACAGAAGTAATAAAATACATAAATGGAATTAACTTTAAAAAAGAGTGAAGAGTGAGAATCAAGCAGTGGCCCCCTGGGCATGTGTTTATAAGGCATAGTTACAGTAATTTCCGTACACTGGAAAGAGCTCTGTTCCAAGAGCATGTTGGTAAGTCCAGTTTGTTTGTAAATCCTACAAAGTTAGCAAGTAATACCCAAGTAATACAACTGGCTATATAGTACTGCTCTATAATAGGTTTATACCTTTCACAGAAATAATACATAAACAAACACAAAAAAGAAAACATTTCTAACCTTAAGTACAGTACCTTGAAAAGTACAGTAGCACAGTGCAACTACTGGCATACAGGGGCACGTTCACATCTTGAAAGTTTATAACTTAAAGCTTCGTATGTAGGGGACTTACTGTATTTTCTACCTGGATGAGCTGCACGCATCTTATTTAGATTCTCTGTAGCATTTGTCACTGTTTACCTCCCTTCTCCACAACTTGGAAATCCTCTCTCCTGTCCTGGATCCCAGGACATCACTCCCTCCTGGCTGTCCCCAAGGCCCGTGGGCAAGCCCTTGACTCCCTGTCTCCTCCACTGTTTTGCATTCAGCTGGGCTCTCTTGTCTTTCTCAACTTGAGCTGAACAGATCATCAAATCCATTTCTTTTTCCTGGACATGAAGCTAGAATTCACTTCTCAGCTTCCCCTACAACCAGGTGTGGCCATGTGCTAAGTTCCCAACAGAATGGAAGCATAAATGGTGTTCTCCATTTCTGTCTAGTCTTTAGAAAGCAGTCTCCCTTCAGACTCTCCACACGCTTTCCCCTCCTGCTCACTATATGCCCACACCTAAGAGAAGAGAGGTATTAAAGATGGCAGAGCGTCTTGCAACCTCGTTTCCTGAGTGGCTACACAGAGAAAAGCCTTGACTGTGAAGCAAAAATACATCTGTTGGATTTTATGAGTGTAAAAAATATATATAAATTCTTACTGTGATAAGTCATTGAAAATTTAAGATTTTTGTGATGTGGACCATTTTTTAAATCTTTATTGAATTTATTACAATATTGCTTCTGCTTTATGCTTTGGTTTTTTGGGCCCTGAAACATGTGGGATCTTAGCTCTCCAATCAGGGAAAGAACCCACATCCCCTGCATTGGAAGGTGAAGTCCTGACCACTGGACCACCAGGGAAGTCCCCAGCCACTGAAGTTTTGGGGTATATCTGTTACAGCAGCTACCATCTTTGCTGTTAAATTTCATCTATATCTCATTAGTCCAAACCTCTATTCTTAACATTCAACTCAAATTTCTAACCGCTACCCTCTCCTTTAATAGATCAACTCCTAACATTTTTCAGGAGTTATTCCCTGGACTTTCCAGTCTGAACTGGGTTTTGGTCCTATGTGTTTCCAGAGCTCCTTACTTATGACACAACATAGTTGCCTGTATGAACATCTGCCTCCTCAACTCCACAGTGAACTTTTTAAGAATAAACACTGTGTTTTAATCTCCGAATCCTCTGTGTCTGCTTGGCACTCAGGAATAGTTTCTTATAAGAAAAAAAAAAATTACTGACTAGATAAAGGGATCGGGATTTGTCATATTAAAAACAAGAAGGCCCAAAGGTGGTATGATCAAAGTTTCTAAAATAATGAAACAATGAAGATGCTGAATGGGTATCTTTTAAAATGAATCCTCAGAAAAAGAGAAATAAGAAGAAACTCTTCAGAGCTGAAAGAGGTGTTTTAAAGATTTAAGGACAAACAAAAGAAAGCTTTTCTGAATAGTGAATAGACTTGAACTTGTTATAAAATATAAGGGGTATAATAGTTTGTAAAGAATTTCTAAAGGAAACTTGGCTTATTTATTTAGCATATTGCCTAAGTCTTTCGAGATTGATCATTAATAATGCTGTCTTCTTAGCGTTAACAAATGCTACAGTTAGTATTAAATATTATGATACTAATAACATCAAAATCAATGTTTAAATGCACTGTAGTGACCTTGCATCCTGCCCCACCAGTAGCATCCCAGTGACAATTCACCTTGGTGCCTCACACGCTGCGTAAGCATCTGGAGCACCTATGCTGCACCCAAGGTGGGAGACAGCAAGCCAAAAGTGGGCTAGAGAACAATCCAGAACTTTGCAGGGCATTCTTTCTAGGTCCCCCACCCTCTCCATACAGATTTTCCTGTACAAGCCAAGGAAGAGCTATTTACAAAGCCCGAATGTGAGTTACAGAAATAAACAGTGTTTTCACCTCACATCCAATAACTTTCTCCTCTCCAATACCTGAGAAATCCCACATGAAGCAGTAACTAGACTAAGGAACAGTTTGGGTATTTCACTGGCTTCTATTTACTCTATAAAAACTGACTTTTAAAGTACAGATGGTAAATGGGAGCTGGGTTTTGTTCATCCTTGACCTTTCAACTGCTTTCAATGGCTCGAGACATTTAACTTTATCTGAAGAAATGTGACTGATCTAATTGAGCCGAAAGGAGCAAGAACTTGAAACAGACATTTCCCTTTTACACAGAGAAAATTTACCCTTTAATGCAAAACTTTGTCCTGGGAGGTTAAAGCCCTCCTCTCACCTGTAGCTGGGATATCGTCAGAGGGTATCGGAATAATATCCAGGTCACACCTTCACTGCAGGGTGGGATGGTGAGAGAGCCTTCATAGACCCAGTAATCACGCAGCAAGGGGTCTGTGCCACCGCATGGACCAATCATGGAAAGGTGAGTTAATGAAAAAGAATTTGGAAAAGTCCAACAATCATTTTCAAACTTACAAATTGTCCAGATAACATGTCTCAGACAGATGTCATTTTTAAACTGGAGCTTCACATATATATTTTTAAACTAATCATACGAAGAAAACAATTAATATAGAACATGACGTATCCTCATTATTTATAGTGATTTTGTATCAATGAATTCCTATACATATTTAAATATGGTTATATAAACTAGATATATAAACACTTGATATACTATACCAGATGTGTGTGTGTGTGTGTGAGTGTGCTCAATTGTGTCCAACTCTTTACGACCTCATGGACTTTAGCCCACCAGGCTCCTCTGTCCATGGAATTCTCCAGGTAAGAATACTGGAGTGGGTTGCCATCCCCTTCTCCAGGAGCTCTTTCCGACTCAAGGATCAAACCTTCATCTCCTGCCCTGCAGGTGGATTCTTTACTGTCTGAGCCACCAAGGAAGCTCAGTGGTAAAATGTTTATTATCTCAAAAAGTTTACTCCCAAGTTTAGAACAATCTGAAACTGGTAACAATTACAAAGAATACTAATAATAAAGAAAGCTTACTAATTCATACGATACAGTTGTGTATATTCTGAGAAAAAAACAATGCAGTCACAGCCACAGTTAAAATTCACCCTGTGCAACCAAATAAATGCTTACCTGGTAATAAAGTGTTAGGATTAAAGCAGGGTATTGTTTTGGACTTCCCCTGAAAAAAAGAAAACAATGTACCCCACGTTAACACGAAATTTTAGAATAAGAACATGTATAAGCACTAAAAATCGAGGTTGAAGTCTTCTTTTTGGCCACACCGCACATTTGAGATCTTACTTCCCTGACCAGAGATCAAACCCATGCCCCTTGCAGTGGAAGCATGGATCCTTAATCATTGAACCCCCCAGGGAAAGCCCTGAAGTCTTTTCTGAATGCCAGACCCCACAGGTTTGTGGGTGTGTCAATCTGTCTTCTCACTGGAGTGACAGGGCTTGGTTCCAACAAGACGTTCCTGCTCTGAGTCTGTAACTATTTTTGCTTTGGCCACAGCTCAGGAATTTCCCTATAATTCCTGGTGTGAAACAAAACTGTCTGCCCCTCGTCACTGCCTTTCCTGCTCCTGGCGTAGAGATGTGGGCTTTGCCCCAGGGAGTCTTTAGAAATGACCTTCCTCCTGGAACTCTGCTCTCAGTCTCTAACCTTCTTGGCAGCACAGTATGTAAATGCTCAGTTGCTTAGTCGTGTTCGACCCTTTGCAACTCCATGCTGCTGCTGCTGCTGCTGCTAAGTCACTTCAGTTGCATCCGACTCTGTGCGACCCCATAGATGGCAGCACACGAGGTTCCCCCGTCCCTGGGATTCTCCAGGCAAGAACACTGGAGTGGGTTGCCATTTCCTTCTCCAATGCTTGAAAGTGAAAAGTGAAAGTGAAGTCACTCAGTCATGTCTGACCCTCAGCAGCCCCATGGACTGCAGCCTTCCAGGCTCCTCCACCCATGGGATTTTCCAGGGACTCCAGGATACTGGAGTGGGTCGCCATTTCCTTCTCCAGATTTTCCTGACCCAGGATCGAACCTGGGTCTCCTGTGTCTCCTGTACTGCAGACTCCTTACCTGCTGAGCCACTGGGGCAAATCAACTTTAAGTCACCTTCTCAGGGAGTTATCATCTTATGACTTATGTGAGCTTGTGTTGTTTTTCTTTTCACATAGATACTCTGAAGTGTGGTCGCCACAATTTTTATTTCTTTCATTTATACTACCTTCCTATATTCAGAGGGCAGAAAGAGGTACTCAGGAGGCCTGGGTTGCTCAAATCCTAAACAACACCCCCAAAAAGTCCTATCTTCAAGCCTAGCCCTTGGCTGCCTCCTGGGAGATGTCTCTGAGTCCTTGGAATAAGCCGCATGATAAGAGTGGCTCTGTGTGCCTGAGGCCTTGGGCAGGCTGTACCAGTTGGACCAGATAAGTTTATCCCAACAAAGTAATTTATGGTGGAAGCCTGGTTTTGCGCAGGGTGGGGGTGGGAGGGCTGGAGTCAGCATAGCTGAGGTCAGTCCCTGAGACACTGCCCAGGCATAACTGACCCCCAATAAAATCCCTGGACACCAAGGCTCGGGTAAACTTCCCTGGCTAGCAGCACTTCACAAGTGCTATGACATCACTGCTGGGAGAATCAGCTGTGCCCCCAGGCAACTCCACTGGGAGGGGACGTCTGAGAGCTTGTACCTTGTTTCTCTAGGACTGTGCCCCATCCACCTTTTCACTGTGCCGACTTGGTCTGTATCCCCCCACTGGAATAAACCACAACCAGGAGACTAACAGCTTGTCTGAGTCCTTTTAGGGAATCTCCAAGCCTGAGGATAGACATGGAAGGCTCTTAACTAACCAGTATTTTTATTTTCTTTTAGAGAATGACTTACCTTATACTGAATATCCTGGAGGATTTCAGTCACAGCCTTCAGGCCCACGTGCTCTTTTCCGATCTGCAATGTATAAAGTATAAACCATAACTACTAAGCATTTAAATATGTAAGTAAAATAACCAACTGAAGTGAAGTTCAAGTTCACCTGAAAGTCCTTCTTGGAAATACAAGACTTACTTCTTAATAAATAGGTCGACATCTACTAAAGGCAATTAAAGTACAAGAAAGTATTAGATATGTTCCTGGGCATTTCCAAGAATCTATTCTAAATTTACCTTGCTAGGTGTAGATTTTACCCACTGTGCTACATATTTATATATCTATAAGCTGAAACTCCAGTACTTTGGCTACCTCATGCAAAGAGTTGACTCATTGGAAAAGACTCTGATGCTGGGAGGGATTGGGGGCAGGAGGAAAAGGGGACGACAGAGGATGAGATGGCTGGATGGCATCACCGACTCAATGGATGTCGGTTTGGGTAAAACCTGGGAGTTGGTGATGGACAGGGAGGCCTGGCGTGCTGTGATTCATGGGGTCGCAAAGAGTCGGACACAACTGAGCGACTGAATTGAACTGAACTGAAACATATTTATGTTTATATATATATATAATCACATAACACTGTAATATAAAAGTTTCGAGGATATTTCTAAATCAGAATTATTCACACATGCCCAAAGCCTTCTATTTTTACTTTTAGCATTTCTAGATCATTACTATAAAGACTGTATTCATGTTGAAAAATTCTTATTAACTCCAAAAAATAAGTATGTGATTTCACATGCTAAAGTCACTGAAATCAAGACACTTACTGATTATCATTGAACATAACTCTATAATCACCTATTTATTCTTAAATAAATAAGAATATGCTGTTTGTAGCTTTCTATTTTAAAGCATTGTATATCATTACATTTTTCAGTGCATAAAATGTCCCAAGGAACTTGAGATTTTAAAAAGAATATGCTGTGAGGTATTCTTGACTCTAACTTTAAAAATTGTAAGTGTAATCTCATTTCTACTTTTCAGTCAAGTTTCAACAGTTTCCGTCCATGCTAATGGAAGGCAGTCACAACAGAGACCATTTATAAGGTCAGATAAACAATCCTTGTTATGGTTTGCTTTTTCTTTTGCACATAAATTTTTGGAGAATGATCCACAAGGACCTGCAACAGCTGTCACCATGCTCACACGCCCTGTTTCTCTCCATTGTGAACCAACTTGGAAAAACACTAGGTCAAAGGGGATCAAAGGAAAGAGGTGCGACAGGAAACTCATACAACCTAAGACAGGCCAATCAGTTCCAAATAATCAAGATTATATTTTCCAAGTGTTTGCAATTCCTGAGATAGGCTCTAGAAATGGAAAATGAATTCTCTTAAGTTAGTATGTGTGTGTGTGTGTATATATCTTAGGCAAAATGTACTCCTTGGTGTCAAAGCGTGGACCTGTAGGCAGAAGCCTGCACCCCACCTTCAGGGAAAAACAGACTCCTTTGTTGTATCGGTGGCTCAGACAGTGAAGAATCTGCCTGCATTGTGAGAGACTCAGGTTCAGTCCCTAGATCAGGAAGACCACCTAGAGAAGGAAATGCCTACCCACTCCAGTATTCTTGCCTGGAAAATTCCATGGACAGAGGAGCCTAGCAGGCTACAGTCCATGGGGTCACAAGGAGTCAGACATGACTGAGCAACTAACACTTCCACTTTCTGTTGTACTGGTTTAAGTAGAATGTAGTACTTGGATGCTTACACCCACAGGTGGGCTGTGGTCACTTCATGCATCTCTGATCAGAGCATGATTCTTTGAACAGCCCACATCTGAACACTGTTAGGCCACACAGTTTAGTGGCCCAGGAACAAGGTCACTTGCGTTGGATGCTGGGTTCCGACCTTGACTCACTTTTCAGTCTTGAGCAAGTTTACCTAACCTCTCTGTCCTTCAGCTTTCTCCTCTATACGGCAGCGGGGATAAAAGCGATGGAGTTGAAAATAAGACTCAGTCAAACAAAAACCTTAGATTAGGGCACGGTGCATTGAAACTCAGTGATTATTGCCCAGAAGACTCTTACTCGGAATGCTGCTGCGGCTGCTACACAGCATCAGATACAGCACTTAATAGCTGTTACTGCCTCTTTCTATCTATAAAGGTTTATACTTTGTGGACATAACTATATTTTGCAACCAACTCCAGCTATCGCTCCATCTCATTCCTTCCTTTCTTTGTCAAAGTCCTGTCTGAAGAGGTTACAGCCACCAGAAAGAAAACATAGATGATACTCTGCACAGCCCTGTCCCTAAAATCCTACAACAGTGTGGTTCTGACAACGCAACCTGGGGCCAAGAGTCCACCCACAGCTAGGTAACTTTTGACCTCTGCCCTTTGCCATCTTTCACCATCGCCCAGAACGCCAGCCCTCTGGTCAGTTTCCTCTCCAAGAACCTCAGCCCAGCAAAGCCCTGAATTTTTCAACTTCTACGGCTAATCCCCTCACTTCCCACCACATCCTCTGAAATGCGATGATGCCACATCCTTGACAAGCTCCCTGACACCTCTTGGTCTCTGTGAACCCCTTGGATCTCTTCAAGGTCTTCACTCCAAGCCTTTTGAGTGGACACTGTTCAGCCTCCCTCAAAGATGAGATTAAGAGCTCTGGCCAGTGCCTGGCTGTTACCTTCTGATGGGTCTTCTGTTCCACAAGCTGAAGGCAAGCCCCCTCTGAGTGGACTGCCCTCCTTGCATGCTATCCCACTCCACTATCACTCACTGATCCACTGGTCACAACCAATGGTCGTTCCCTCCTGTAGTTGCCCCAGAGGACTTCAGCATCCCTGGGTGTGACCTATGCCCTCCCTGGCCTCTCTCTTTACCCCTCACTCCATGTCCCTCAGCTCCATCCCACCTCTGTCAACCAATCCTGAGAATGTACCCTGGATTTGTTTTCACTCTGACACCCACAACTCCACAGACCATCCCCTCTGACCATAACTGCCCACCCATCCATCCCTCTCCTCTCTTCTCTCTCTTCCTATTCACTGATCACAAGGACTCAAGCCCTGGGGTCCCTCTTGGCTCTGTCTCTTTCCTTTCCTGCCTATCCTGGAAGACATCTCTCCATCCTCTAGTCCCTCTGCCCTCCTAAATCAACTGCTCTGCAACCCATCGATGCCACAATTAATTTGCTAGAATCCTCTGCTCCTCGCGGTGGATGGAGAGACTAGCCCACTGTCTGCTGTCCTAGACTGTCTGTAATGTCCAATCTCAAGTCGGTCTCCCACCCTGACAGTGAAGTCTGTTGTCATTCACCTCCTGAGAATTTCAAAACTCAATCCCACACCCGTTGTTTCCTCTGCTCTATAAATAATTTTGCTGTGCATGTCTGGGAGATAATACAGGTCATCAGGCATGAACTCCCCTAATTTCCTGTCTTTCTTCGCCTAAATGTGCTTGCCATTGGTGCCCACCCTTTCCTCCTAGCCCTCTGTTTTGGAGAAAGGGTGGGGCCCCTCCTGTCCAGGGTCAGTGCATCCACATAAACTCTTATCTGACACCCCCCACTTCCTCTGGGGCTCTTCTACATCAATCATCTCCTTTCCTGCAGTATTTTCAAACTATATCTGCACTAGTTTTTTTTTTTTTTTTTTAATGTGTAATTATTTATTTGGCTACACTGGGTCTTAGTTGGGATAGGAAGGATCTTCAATCTTCGCTGTGGCATGAGGGATCTTTTTTTTTTTCTTCCAGGAAGCAAACTCTCAATTGCAGCATGCAGTATCTAGTTGCCCAACCTGGGATCAAACTCGGACCCCTGCACTGGGAGTGCAGAGTCTTAGTCACTGGACCACCAGGGAAGTCCTGCACTAGCTCTTTTTGCTCAGAATAAAAACACAGGCCCATCTCAGATCTCAAAATGAAACAAACTGAACCTTGCTGGGCACATCATCACTAGTTATCACCCCTTCTGTCTTTGAGTCAAGTTTCTTGAAAGGGAAGTCCATCCTCACTGCCTGGACACCCTCCCCTCCACTTTCCCAGCCTCTGACCTAAGTGCAAGGCCCCAGATGTGGTCCTTTCCTCTCTGCCTCAGCTGACACTCAGGATCAGCCCTTCTTTCCTCTGTGAACACCTGTGCTCAGTTTCTGTGATATTGCTCTTTCTTGAGAAAGGCATCGTCACATAGATAATATGGATCTTCCTTCATGCCCTGCATTGGCAGAAGGATTCTTTACCACTGAGCCACCTGGGAACCCCCTTCAGGGTATGTTTTAGCTCTAAATCTTTTTTTGCATCAAGAAGATGATAAGACAAAGTTTAAAAGAGTCACCTGAAAAACTAAATTAAAATCTTACCTTTGAAAGTATATGGTCCAATTTGTACATTTTCCTGTGTGTTAGATGCTCAGTTGTGTCCAACTATTTGCGACGCCATGGACTGTAGCCCACCAGGCTCCTCTGTCCATGGGATTCTCCAGACAAGAATACTGGAGTGGGTTGTCATTTCCTCCTCCAGGAGTATATTTCACTCAATGCATATGATGTTCTTTGCCCACCAAAGAGCTCATATCTAAACTCTATATCCACCAAGGTTTTTGCTAGTCTTATTTCATCCGTGTTTTTCTACAAGGCTCTTCCAATTATCTTAGAAGAAAAATTACTCATAACAAATAGCTAAAGAAGCTACTGCATGATTATACTATTGAATTTTCTTAGATTTTGCAGTGAGGAAGGGTCCAAAAACATTTCCTAAAATCATTTTTCATTAATAAAATGAACTCTGCCTTTAGGAGACATGTTCTAATTCATTTCTTCAATGACTCTGAATGCTATTCTGAAGAAAATTTCTGATAATACAGTGAACCATTTTCTACCAATGAATATGGCTGAACTTGATCCACAGAGACCACATTTTCTTTTTCTTTTTTTAAAATTTTATTTCTTTATTTTTGGCTGTGCTGGGTCTTTGTTGCTATACACAAGATTTTGCTAGTTACTCTGAGTGGGGGTTACCCTCAAGTTGTGGTCCCCAGGCCTCTCATTGTCGTGGCTTCTCTTATAAGCACAGGCTCTAAGGCCCTCGGGCTTCAGCAGTTGCAGTACATGGGCTCAATAGTTGCTGTTCCCAGGCCCTAGAGCATAGGCTCAACAGCTGTGGCACACGGGCCTAGTTGGTCCGAGGCATATGGGATCTTCCGGGACCAGGGATTGACCCATGTCTCCTGTATTGGGAAGCAAATGCTTTACCATTGAGCTACCAGGGAAGCCCCAAGTTTTCCATTTTTAAACTATCAATGTTCTCTGTATAAGCACTTAACGTCCCTTCTAAGTAGTAAAACTGAGAGAGAACAAAAAACCTTCTGCAAAATGAATTAGAAAAGAAGCATCTCTGAACAATGTAATAATCTTAACAGGAGACCGTTTACCTGGACAAACAAAGCGATGATAGCGATTCCATGGGGCTTCCCCACGGCCTCATCAATACTGCCAAACAAGGTAGCGTTCCAGTGGATCAGGTGGAGCTGGATGAGCAACGACAGAGAGGCAACCTCGTTACTAAAGGTCCTTCTGCTCAGGAAGACAGAGATGGATCAACTTCTCCTTGACCCTATCCATACGGTATGGTATGCAGCAAGAGTATCACAGACAGACCCAGAGAGATGACTGGTTGAATCCCGGCTCTCTGTGTGAATCCCTTACTTATTTCTCAACAGAAGCAGGGCTCAGTGCCTCTCAAGTTCTGCTTCTGCCCTGATCAGCAGCACATCTGAGGGGACTTGCAGATTTCAAACTTTCGTTGCCTTCCTTAGACGACATCCCCTCTGGCTCTCACTGAAATGAAACTCCAGGTATGGTCACAAACATGAGAACTCATTGAAAGGATTAGTACCTATACACTCCAGTACCTGTCACCCACCATCTCCATTAAGAATGACACAAAGCCAGTCTCACATTCTGTAAATTAGTTCAACTTTCTAAGAATATGTAGAGATAGCATCCTATGAAAAACACTGCATCTTTTTTTAAAGCATGGTAAAGTAATGAACGCCAATGTGGAGCTCTTTTTTTAAAAAGGCCATTTCCTGCACTGCAGATAAAATTTTATCTGTGAAGGAATGACAAACAATACTCTAGAGGACTCTCTCACTCTCAGCCCTATAGAGCTCTGTGGTTTTCAAGTTTATCTAGAATACGCACTTGCTTCTACAGGGCTGATAAAACACTTGCAAGGAGCCAAATTCAATTCCCTGGTTAAAATCAAATGGCCGCTGAGGTTCTCAGTATAAAAGGACTTAGGTAAACCTTCTGCTGAGAATACTAATCATCGCTTTACATTTTAATCAAGTTATAATGACTTAGCTCCTGAAAACACTGCCTCATTTAAGAATTAATCCAAAAAGACACACTTAAATTCAGACACCTGTCCTTTTAGCATCCATATTAAAATATGAAGGAAAATTATCAAGGAAGATCACTGAAAGTTTGAAGCTTCTCTTGCTGTTTTCCCAACTAGAATTCAAAATTATAAAGCTGACCACTAGAGGGAAGTAATGAAGACCTCCGTCTATGATAGTATAGAAATAATAACCCAGGACAAGATTTTCCAGAGTTTCTTGGACTGCAAGATCAAACCAGTCAATCTTAAAGGAAATCAACCCTAAATATTCATCGGAAGGACTGATGCTGAAGGTGAAGCTCAATATTTTGTCCACTTGATGTGAAGAGTCTATTCATGGAAAAGACCCTGATGTTGGCAAAGACTGAAGGCAGGAGACGCCAGCGGCAGAGGATGAGATGGTTAGATAGCATCACGGACTCAGTGGACATGAATTTGAGCAAACTCCGGGAGATAATGGAGGACAGAGGAGAAAGATATGTTGCAGTCCATGGGGTCGAAAAGAGTCAGACACGATTTGGTGATTGAACAACAAAAACAACAACCCAGGACAGGTCAGGCTATGAAGAGCTCTCATGAACTTGGTTGTTGTTGTTCAGTCGCTCAGTCGTGTCTGACTCTCTACAACCCCATGGACTGCAGCACGCCAGGCTTCCCTGTCCTTCACCATCTCCCAGAGCTTGCTCAAACTCATGTCCATAGAGTCTGTGATGCCATCCAACCAACTCATCCTCTGTTGTCCCCTTCTTCTCCCACCTTCAATCTTCCCCAGCATCAGGGTTTTTCCTAATGAGTCAGCTCTTCACAACAGGCCAAAGTATAGCAGCTGCAGCTTCAGCATCAGTCCTTTCAATGAACACTCAGAACTGATCTCCTTTAGGATGGACTGGTTGGATCTCCTCGCAGTCCAAGGGATTCTGAAGAGTCTTTTCCAACACCAGTTCAAAAGCATCATTTCTTCAGTGCTCAGTCTTCTTTGCGGTCCAACTCTCACATCCATACATGATCACTGGAAAAACCATATCCTTGACTAGATGGACCTTTGTTGACAAAGTAATGTTTTTGCTTTTTATGTTTATGCTCTCTAGGTTGGTCATTAACTTTCCTTCCAAGGAGTAAGCGTCTTTTAATTACATGGCTGCAGTCACCATCTGCAGTGATTTTGGAACTCAAGAAAATAAAGTCTGTCACTATTTCCACTGTTTCCTTATCTATTTGCCATGAAGTGATGGGACTGGATGCCATGATCTCAGTTTTCTGGATGCTGAGTTTTAAGCCAGCTTTTTCACTCTCCATTCACCTTTTCATCAGGAGGCTCTTTAGTTCTTCTTCACTTTCTGCCACAAGGGTGGTGTCATCTGCTTATCTGAGGTTATTGATATTTCTCCTGGCGATCTTGATTCCAGCGTGTGCTTCATCCAGCCTGGCATTTCGCAAGATGGACTCTGCATAGAAGGTAAATAAGTAGGGTAACAATATACAGTCTTGACATACTCATGGTTCCTTTTGGAACCAGCTTGTTGATCCATGTCCGGTTCTAATTGTTGCTTCTTGACCTGCATACAAGTTTCTCAGGAGGCAGGTGAGATGGTCTGGTATTCCCATCACTTTAAGAATTTTCCAAAAAAAAAAAAAGAAGAAGAAGAAGAATTTTCCATAGTTTGTTGTGATCCACATAGTCAAAGGCTTTAGCGTAGTCAATGAAGCAGAAGTAGATGTTTTTTTCTGGAATTGTCTTGCTTTTTCTATGATCCAATGGATGTTGGCAATTTGATCTCTGGTTCCTCTGCCTTTTCTAAATCCAGCTTGAACATCTGGAAGTTCTCAGCTCACATACTATTAAAGCCTAGCTTGAAGAATTTTGAGCATTACTTTGCTAGCATGTGAAATAAGTGCAACTGTCTTGGTAGTTTGAAAATTCTTTGGCATTGCCTTTCTTTGGGATTGGAATGAAAACACCTTTTGCAGTCCTGTGTCCACTGCTGAGTTTTTCAAATTTGCTGGCATATTGAGTGAAGCACTTTAACAGCATCATCTTTTAGGATTTGAAATAGCTCAGCTGGAATTCCATCACCTCCACTAGTTTTGTTCATAGTGATGCTTCCTAAGGCCCACTTGACTTTGCACTCCAGGATGTCTGGCTCTAGGTGAGTGATCACACAGTTGTGCTTATCTGGGTTATTAAGATATTTTTTGTATAGTTATTCTGTGTATTCTCGCCACCTCTTCTTAATATCTTCTGCTTCTGTTAGGTCCATACCATTTCTGTCCTTTATTGAGCCCATCTTTGCATGAAATGCTCCCTTGGTATCTCTAATTTTCTTGAAGAGATCTCTAGTCTTTCTCATTCTATTGTTTTCCTCTATTTCTTTGCGTTGAACTTGGACTGCCCAGTAAATGTAACTGTCAAGGCGCTGCCTTTAAGAAAGCAATGTTCTATAACTCTTCAATTAATAAGGAAAGACAGACCAATTTAATCTTTCCATTTCTGGCTGCAACAGGAGCTTTGGTGTCCCAGTGGTACAGATAAGTGTACAGTGGAACAGATAAGAGCTGTTTGCCGTAATTAAAATCAACAAGAAAAAAAGGCCAAGATTGAAATCTATCTTGATTTCACAAATTACAAAGTTCAAATAAATGATTTTCTTACTTCTCATAGTAACAGTAAGGAGTATTTTTTTCTGAAACAAACTAAAAATGCATGTTTTGAGGTTGGCTGCTTTCAATTTTTTTGTTTTCCTTTTTGTTCCTTTGCCATTCCTCCTAATTCAGTAACATCCCATCACTCACACCTGTTCTTCCAAACTACTTCACATGCTTTTGTGTTTAAAAAATGCAGGGTCCCCACTCCTTGAGTGTGTGCTGCTCATGGTGATTTAGTTTCAAAGAGTATGGTACAGGATACCAGACAGTGGAGAAACATGGCCAATGGCACCTGGGCCAGTGAGCAGA